>NC_074702.1:31005320-31305320 GCF_029448725.1 Salvelinus fontinalis | reverse complement strand
GAAGTTTCAATAATCTGACTCCAGTCAACAAACGGAAAATGAGAGTGTGTGTGTGTCCGTGTCTGTGTCTGGAGGGTGAACAGATGAACAGCTGGTTAGCGGGTTTTCTCCTGTCAATGCTCATTTCACTGAGTTGAAATGTATTTACAATCCCTTCAACCCCAAGAGGTTTCAGTCTTGTTTCAACATCCTTAGCCTATTGGTCTTTCTTTAGAGGATGTACATTGGAAGCTGATGTGTGGATTTAACGCTGGAGTTTAAATGATTGTCCTCAGGAAAATAGCTTCGTGTTCCAACAGGATGTGCAACAGCATAAGGAAGATTGAAGGAATCATGGGACGTCTCGGAAGAGGATGTGGTGTGAACGTCTGAGAGCTTTGACCAATCAGAACAGGAAAGGACTGGCATCTGTGAGTTTCCTCACTGGTTCAGCTGTAGTCTGTCTGAATGCGCCAACATGAACGGGGAAAGAGGATATCTAGTCACTATTGAATGCATTCAACTGAAATGTGTCTTCCGCATTTAACCCAACCACTCTGAATCAGAGAGGTGCGTTAATCGATGTCACCGGCACCCGGGGAGCAGTTGATGTTGGGGGTTAAGTGCCTTGCTCAATGGCAGAACGGCAGATTTTCCCACCTAGATGGCTCAGGGATTCGAACCATCGACCTTTCAGTTAAACCGCTAGGCTACCTGCCCCCCAGTCACAGAGGCATCTTACTAAGGTCCGAGAAATGGGGAATCAATCAACATCAAAACGATGCCAATGGTACATGACACGTGATCATCACATTGTATCTGGAGAATACTTTCAATATTGGGCTAGAGTATCTAGCTCCGCAACATGTATTATTAATCAGTCACAATTGTGACAAATTGTCTTCTAGTTAATTTTAAATAATACACAGGAGGGAATATAGTGCAAGTGTGAAGACGTGAACATGTTTCTTGAGGATGAACGTTGAAATGCAAGACAGACCTCATGACTCACGGGGCCATTGATAGCATGGGGTTTCAGTGCGTTTTTCATTCGAATCTGTTGCGTCACATATGTAAATAAATGCACTATTTTATTGACTTTCTTAGTCAATTCAACTTTCCTACGTATTTGAAACACTCACCAAAACTTCGAAGTGTTTATTTTGTGAATAATGACACTGTGATAATACAATATTACAGTGGTCCTTTGACTTTGAATAGGGGTGGTGAAGGCAGGGAGGATTTATGTGACAGTTCAAATTTCACCGAATTTTGTCATAAGCAATATATTTGTTTTCACTGACACAGAGGTCATATGACACTGTACATGAAAAGCTTTATGTTTTCCCCCCTCAGTAAACACAAGTTAGAGTTGAAAAGGAACCATAGTGCCTCCTTTCCCCCTTGCAGTGGAGGGATACACTGAACGGTGACCAGCCCTCCCATCGGGTGGTTTCGTGTTTCATGTAAATATAGTGCCTAATGACACAGTGTCAGTGCATAGATGCTACTATACCCTCCCAACCAGAGGTCATCTCTGCTACCTGCCACGCCCTAGGGTGTGGCCACCTCACCACCGCGGTTACAGGCCTGGCTTTTGCCCTAACCAAAATGACAGACATTATTTCATCTTCAAAATTTCTCAGGGGTTTCGCAGTCGGGGAGTGCTGAGAATTCTCGGCGAAGCGAGCATGAGGTTGGTAGAGACTGGGTGACTAGTGGCATTTGCCTCAATGGTTCAACATCAGCTTCCTGTTGATGTGAACCGCAATAACTTCATGATAGGTGGTGTTGAATGGTTGCGGAAGAGGTCAAGGCATCCATCCATCTTTCTTTGAAGTGATTGTGAGGGACATCGCCAATAGAGAATAAATATATTGCTCTCGGCAAAGCCCTGAATCAGTCCTAGGCACTGTAATACCTCAACTAATGTCCTTCAACTAATGGTCGACCTACTTTTATTCGAAAAAAAACAAAAAAAACATTAGGACATCACAGCAGGCAAAGAAAAGCAACACATTGAAAACATTTGCTCTCAACAACACGTCACTCCAATGTGTGGCCTACATACCAAAAAACACAGAAAAAGCCAAAAGTGCACATTGTTCTGAGAGGACTGTGACCGCTAGTTAAATTCAAACACTTTGTGTTTCTGATTAAGCCCATGAGACACTTCCCCGGTGTCCAGATCATCATACGAACAAGGCAGATCCAGCTCCGTCCGCTTCATTTGATCTCATATGGCGCTGGACATGATGAAAGAATGACTGTACGCCAAGTGCTTGTTAGTGCTGCTTTGATGTACGATTCACCTTTCTCCTCCAAAGTGTGCCGATGGTTGGAGTTTTACACTTAGAGAGCAAATGAATCCTCAGGATGAGACCACGTACAGTATATTTGGCCGTGGCCACAGCAGGCCACTCCTTCATGCACTTAGTCATTGTGTGTAGAGGTTTCATCGTTGCAAAGTGTATGAGACGATTCATCCTAACCAAACACACATTTTCTCACCCCGAAAACGTAAATCTTACATCATCTCAAGATACTTCACACATTCTATCCCTAATCTTTCCAATGGCTCATACTTTACATGTAGGGGGAAGCTGTTATTGGGGTCATTTGTTTCATACTGTACGTTAAAGGGATAGTTCGGAATTTTGGCAACGAGGCCATTTATCTACTTCATGGATACCATTTGTACGTATCGTATCTTTGTCCAGTATGAAGGAAGTTAAAGTTAGTTTCGCAAGCCAATACTAACTGGCTTTAACACAAGGACTGTAATTCTACAGGAACAGCTAACAAGCTAGCTGTTCCCGTAGAATTCCAGTAATTGCGCAATCGCTAGAAGGAAAGCGCCTTCAAACTACACACAGAAACATTAATTCCGAAATATTCCAGGGCCGGCCAGAACGAATCGGTTGGACGGGCATTTGATTTCCATAGCGGTCGTTTTTTTTCTTCACGGGACCTCCTACATTTTTAAAATGTGTTTTATAGTAAAGACCTGTAATTTAACTGTAAAAATGTTGTACCTTTTAAAGTGGCATGAACACAACCAGTCATGAAGTTTTCATCTCACTGTCAAACAAATCACTTCAAAAAGTAGGTGACCTTCGCACGTTTGTCCAAAAATAATTCCAGCATCCGAACAGTGCACGGTGCACCTGCCAACTTTAATTCAACTCGCTGAAATTAATCTCACCCGGAGAAAGCATCCGAGCGAGCGAAACAGCACCCCTCTGCCTTACTATACTGTATGTAGCCCAAGTAATCGGATGCTGTCTGGCAAAAAAGGTATGACATGCCATACTCCTTTTGTGCAAACAGCATCAGCTACATGGGCTACACATACTGAGCCAGTATGGCGCTGTTTCGTTCACTCCGATACTTTATCTGAGATCGATGCATCTATGTCAGTGCGCATCTTGGTAAAATCAATATTAAAATATTTTATTTGGATGGGCAAGGAGGTACGGTAGAGTGGGCCTCCCAAGGCCTGCCCATAACTCTGGCCCTGAGCCTAGTTAACATCTAACAGACAGTGACACACTGACCTCTAATACACTTTCACTGCACTCAACTAAGACGTAATTTGAAAACATAGTATCTACTGCACTCTCAATTGCAATTTTTTACTGAATACTTGAAACAATTTAAACCTAAGTGTAAAAATAATAGTAGAAATACACAAAACATTGGGTACGTACATATTATAAATCACGTATTTTCATGTCAAGTTCAAGATTTATGAATCAGCTTTGGCATGGACTCTATTGTACACAATTTAAGATACAATCTGTGCATTTTATTATAATGAACAAACATATAAATGCAACAAGCAACAATTTCAAAGACTGGGTTCATATAAGGAAATCAGTCAATTGAAATCAATTCATTAGGGTCTAATCTATGGCTATTCCATGACTGGGAATACAGGTGTTGGTCAGATACCTAAAAGAAAAGTAGGGGTGTAGATCAGAAAACCAGTCAGTATCGGTGTGACCACCATTTGTTTCATGCACCGCGACATCTCCTTTACATGGAGTTGATCAGGCTGTTGATTGTGGCCTGTGGAATATTGTCCCATTCTCCTTCAATGGCTGGAACACGCTGTTGTACACATCAATCCAGAGCATCCCAAACATGCTCAATGGGTGACATGTCTGGTGAGTATGCAGGCCATGGAGGAACTGGGACATTTTCAGCTTCCAGGAATTGTGTACAGATCTTTGCAATATGGGGCCGTGCATGATCATGCTGAAACAGGAGGTGATGGCGTCAGATGAATGGTATTGACATTGATAAAATGCAATTGTGTTAGTTTTCGGTAGCTTATGCCCGAGAGTGGCCTTATATTGTCCCCAGCACAAGGTGTACCTGTGTATGATCATGCTGTTTAATCAGCTTCTTGGTCAGGTGGATGGATTATCTTGGCAAAGGAGAATGCACACAAACAGGAATGCAAACAAATTTTTGCACAAAATTTGAGGGAAATAAGCTTTTTGTGCATATGGAACATTTCTGGGATATTTTAATTCAGATCATGATACATGTTGCGTATATTTTTTTGTTCAGTGTAGCTTCATGAATGAGGCCTCAATACTTTCAGATCGTATTACTCTGTGGGTGAGAGAAATGAGCACCGGAGGCCCAAAGTGAAATATGATGCAAGGTGAGGTGCTGTTGCAACATGCACCCTGATAAGGTAAAATAGATAGAAAGGCTGAATACTCGGACTTCATGGGAGTTAACTGTACACTAGTCTCTCTCTCTTTGTGTGTGTGTGTGTGTGTGTGTGTGTTGAAGTGTCTGACTCTGAACACCTACGTGTGCAGTTACAGATTCTCAGGGTACTTAGTAGGAACACCTAAAAGTCATGGGACTCGGTAGTATTTAATCTAAACTCAGCAAAAAAAGAAACATCCTCTCACTGTCAACTGTGTTTATTTTCAGCAAACGTAACATGTGTAAATATTTGTATGAACATAAGATTCAACAACTGAGACATGAACTGAACAAATACCACAGACAAGTGACTAACAGAAATTTTATTATGTGTCCCTGAACAAAGGGGGGGTCAAAATAAAAAGTAACAGTCAGTATCTGGTGTGGCCACCAGCTGCATTAAGTACTGCAGTGCATCTCCTCCTCATGGACTGCACCAGATTTGCCAGTTCTTGCTGTGAGATGTTACCCCACTCTTCCACCAAGGCACCTGCAGGTTCCCGGACATTTCTGGGGGTAATGGCCCTAGCCGCTCACCCTCCGATCCAACAGGTCCCAGACGTGCTCAATGGGATTGAGATCCAGGCTATTCGCTGGTAATGGCAGAACACTGACATTCCTGTCTTGCAGGAAATCACACAGAACGAGCAGTATGGCTGGTGGCATTGTCATGCTGGGTCATGTCAGGATGAGCCTGCAGGAGGGGTACCACATGAGGGAGGAGGATGTCTTCCCTGTAACGCACAGCGTTGAGATTGCCTGCAATGACAACAAGCTCAGTCCGATGATGCCGTGACACACCGCCCCAGACTATGACGGACCCTCCACATCGATCCCACTCCAGAGTACAGGCCTCGGTGTAACGCTCAATCCTTCAACGATAAACGCGAATCCGACCATCGCCCCTGGTGAAACAAAGCCGCGACTCGTCAGTGAAGAGCACTTTTGCCAGTCCTGTCTGGTCCAGTGACGGTGGGTTTGTGCCCATAGGCGATGTTGTTGCCGGTGATGTCTGGTGAACACCTGCCTTACAACAGGCCTACAAGCCCTCAGTCCAGCCTCTCTGGCTATTGCGGACAGTCTGAGCACTGATGGAGGGATTGTGCGTTCCTGGTGTAACTCGGGCAGTTGTTGTTGCCATCTTGTTCCTGTCCCGCAGGAGGGATGTTCGAATGTACCGATCCTGTTACCCCAGGTGTTGTTATACGTGGGCTGCCACTGCGAGGACGATCAGCTGTCCGTCCTGTCTCCCTGTTACCCTGGCCACATCTGCAGTCCTCATGCCTCCTTGCAGCATGCCTAAGGCACGTTCACACAGATGAGCAGGGACCCTGGGCATCTTTCTTTTGTTTTTTTTCATAGTCAGAAGAAAGGCCTCTTAAGTATCCTAAATTTTCATAACTGTGACCTTATTTGCCTACCGTCTGTAAGCTGTTAGTGTCTTAACGACCGTTCCACGGGTGCATGTTCATTAATTGCTTATGGTTCATTGAACAAGCATGGGAAACAGTGTTTAAACCCTTTACAATGAAGATCTACGAAGTTATTTGGATTTTACGAGTTATCTTTGAAAGACAGGGTCCAGAAAAAGGGATATTTATTTATTTGCTGAGTTCAGATACCCTAATAACGATGACAAGGCTCTATCTGTGAGACTGTTCCACCTTCAAAATCCCATAGGACTCCTTGAAGCCCCATTAAAGCTCATCTCTAGTCACAGAGTCTGAGCTGTGGTATGTTGATTAAAGTGGATCAGGCTGTCTACGCGCCCTAGGAGTCTTTTTAAGGTCTCTTTTCATGTGTGCATCTGGCTGGAGGGTTGGGACATCAGAGAGGGTTATTGATAGGGTACTTGAAGGCATTGGAGAGAACATGTGGTGACACACTTTGTCCCGGGACCTGATTCAGTCATCCTTTTCTGTGTTCAATCCGCCGCACTCATGTTTACTATCATTTATCAGGGTTGTGTTCATCAGGCACCAAGTGTAAGAACGTGGATTGAAACAGGGAGGGACTAGTTGGACTTTGCCCTAATGAGCACAACCCAGACGAGGTTCTCCACAACAGATTCAGTAGACCTTACTCAAATATTCTCAAAGGTCACCTCCATAGCTTCATCATTAAGGTGAATGACCAGTATAAAGACTTTACCGTCTCAGCTATGAAAACCATCGAGACATTAAAGTGGCAATCAGCAGGTGAAACACTCCCCGCCACTGTTTCGCCAAAAAGCTGAGGGATGGGGCGGGGAAATGTAACCACTCAAATTCACAGAGCTATGGATGCAAGGACTGACCATCCATGATATAAAAAGTATAGTAACCACATTGAGTCTATACCTGTGTTTGTTTACATTGACTGTGTTTACAAACATTGGAGTAAAACAAACTTATATTGTGGGTTTTGATGGGTTATGACAGTTGAACTCATGAGACATTTATAAGATACATTGTTCAAGAATCAAATGGGTACATATCATTAATTTATAAGTAAAAAAAAATGATGTAGTTACTTCAGATTGCCCCTTTAAAAGAACTGTCAAATATAATGAGGCCGAAAGTCAATTACTTTATTTTCATTTAAAAAAAACTCAGGTCCATTATTTTTAATACAGTCAACTTGATGTCAAACAAAACTAAGATTAGAAAGGCAAAGAGTCATTCAAAGAGTAAAATGAAACAGGGAAGACTGAGGCAGACACACATTTAACTATTCTAACAGTCAGAGTTCCTATAGAATAACACTTACTAGTACTCACACCAGTGTTTGTGAAACTGTCTGTGTGGATCTGTTTTACCATGGAAGCAAGAAAACGTATAGAAATAAGAGAGTCGACCAAGAGGACACCTATTCCCCATTTACAGAAAACGTTCACTAAACCAGAAGTAACAGTCTGTGCTTCCACAGGGAGGGCCAAGAGCTCCGTCTGGATGCTGCTTCCTGATTGGATGGCCGACAAAGTGTATTTTTCTGCATGATGTCCATTGGTGAGAACAATGGCGAGAGAGAGCTTGGAGTCTAGGTCCTCCGAGAGGTGGCTCTGGGAAGAATAATGAGAAGAGAACGGTTCAGTACGTCAGTACGGATATCTTACTTGACATAGCAGAGGGAGAGGGAGAGAGCGTGAGAGAAAGGCGGGGGTTGACTCCTGTAGAATTCAATTTACCATCCCTTTATTGACTTCTTTCCAGGCTCGTTTTTACAACATGGTGCTAAAAACGACACAGGCAATTAAAAAAACGATTAAACACAGCCGATCGAGGCAAATGACAACAGCGCTCTCCATTTCAAAGTGAACTACTCATCAATTCTGCCACAAGTAAAGATAATCGCTTGCAATACACAAACTATAAAATAACAGCATGGAGCTACACAAGTTAAATCGGAGACAGGAACCATAATCATTCAATCTAGACGGGGTGTCAGTCGGCCATAGTGAGACGTTTGAGGACAATTGCAAGGAGCACAGAGAAATCAGGATTGTGTTCAGTGGGGGGTGTAACGTTTGATTTTCCAGATAGGAATATATCATGCAGAACAGGCGTGTTCCTCAGTCATGTCAAAAAAATGGAACCATGTCAGCTCTACAAAACACATGTCTATTGGCAACGTTCCAGAACATTGCGACTCCTGAACGCATAACTGTTAAGGCTTCTGATATAATCTTCATTGTTCTTTATCAATCCGTGTTAAAAAGTGGTTGGAGGTGAACATATGGTCTTGATTTTTGATCAGATTTTTCTTTTGGGGGGGGGGGGGGATTCAAAAAGCTGCACAGTTACAAACTACAATACAAACCCCGGAGGACAGACATCAACTTCCGACGTGGTACTCACCTGGGGATCAGTAGTTGGAGATCAGTAGCTGATCAACTTCTTGACGGCGTCAAAGCATTTCCACTTGTCTGGGATGTAGAAGGGTTCGAAGATGTGGGGGAAGGGAGTGTCGTAGCCGCAGACTCTAGCGATGGGCGCCTCTAGGTTGAGGAAGCACTCCTCCTGTGGACACACAGCAGGTACGTGGGTCAGTTTCACTCGCTCTCAGCAGAGTCCCGTCACATCCCTCTTGACATGGACGACAGGCTCTGCAGGTGTTTGGGTATTCGCAACAATTCGTGTTCAGTAGGGCATACGTTGGAAAAAAGCAGCAAGAGGAAATACGAAAGAATTTCGCGTCAGACAAGTTGAAATAGTACGTCCCCGTTTTACTAGGTTTCTATCCTTCTAAAACATGACCCGGTAAATGCAACTGTTTATCTGACTTTGCGGTACTCACATAAGGCCAGAGTTTTTCATGACCACATTCCCTATGTTCTAGACCTCAGCTGAATCTGGTAATGAATTGTGTGGCTGTTGAACAAGTTGAGGAGACCCAAATATCTTGGCGTTACCTTAGATTGTAAACTGTCATGGTCAAAACGTAAAGATGGGGAGAGGTCTGTCCGTAATAAAGAGATGCTCTGTTTTTTTGACACCACACTCCAAAAAGCAAGTTCTGCAGGCTCTAGTTTTGTCTAATCTTGATTATTGTCCAGTCGTGTGGTCCAGTGCTGCAAGGAAAGACCTACAGTTGAAGTCGGAAGTTTACATACACTGTAACCAAATACATTTAAACTCAGTTTTTCACAATTCCTGACATTTAATCCTAGTACAAATTCCCTGTCTTAGAGGTCAGTTAGGATCACCACTTTATTTTAAGAATGTGAAATGTCAGAACAATAGTAGAGATAATTATATATTTCAGCTTTTATTTCTTTCATCACATTCCCAGTGGGGAATTAGTATTAGTATTTGGTAGCATTGCCTTTAAATTGTTTTAACTTGGGTCAAATGTTTTGGGTAGCCTTCCACAAGCTTCCCACAATAACTTGGGTGAATTTTGGCCCATTCCTCCTGACAGAGCTGGTGTAACGGAGTCAGGTTTATAGGCCTCCTTGCTTGCACACACTTTTTCAGTTCTGCCCACAAATTTTATGTAGGATTGATTGAGGTCAGGGCTTTGTGATGGCCACTCCAATACCTTGACTTTGTTGTCCTTAAGCCCTTTTGCCACAACTTTGGAAGTATGCTTGGGGTCATTGTCCATTAGGAAGACGCATTTGCGACCAAGCTTTAACTTCCTGACTGATGTCTTGAGATGTTGCTTCAATATATCCACATCATTTTTCTTCCTCATCATCTATTTTTTAAAGTGCACCAGTCCCTCCTGCAGCAAAGCACCCCCAAAACATTATGCTGCCACCCCCGTGCTTCATGGTTGGGATGGTGTTCTTCGGCTTGCAAGCCTCCCCATATTTCCTCCAAACATAACGATGGTCATTATGGCCAAACAGTTTTATTTTTGTTTCATCAGACCATAGGACATTTCTCCAAAAAGTACGCTTTTTGTCTCCATGTGCAGTTGCAAACCGTAGTCTGGCTTTTTTATGGCGGTTTTGGAGCAGTGGCTTCTTTTTTGCTGAACGGCCTTTCAGGTTATGTCGATACAGGACTCGTTTTACTGTGGATATAGATACTTTTGTACCCGTTTCCTCCAGCATCTTCACAAGGTCCTTTGCTGTTGTTCTGGGTTGATTTGCACTTTTCGCTCCAAAGTACATTCATCTCTAGGAGACAGAACGCGTCTCCTTCCTGAGCGGTATGACGACTGCGTGGTCCCATGGTGTTTATACTTGCGTACTATTGTTTGTACAGATGAACATGGTACCTTCAGGCGTTTGGAAATTGCTCCTAACGCTGAACCAGACTTGTGGAGGTCTACAATTGTTTTTCTGAGGTCCTGGCTGATTTCTTTTGCTTTTTCCATGGTGTCAAGCAAAGAGGCACTGAGTTTGAAGGTAGGCCTAGAAATACATCCACAGGTGCACCTCCAAATGACTGAAACAATGTCAATTAGTCTATCTGAACCTTCTAAAGCGATCACATACTTTTCTGGAATTTTCCAAGTTGTTTAAAGGCACAGTCAACTTACTGTATGTAAACTTTTGACCAACTGGAATTGTGATACAGTGAATTATAAGTGAAATAATCTGTCTGTAAACAAAAATGACGTGTGTCATGCACAAAGTAGATGTCCTAACCGACTTGCCAAAACTATAGTTGGTTAACAAGAAATTTGTGGAGTGGTTGAAAAATGAGTTTTAATAACTCCAACCTAACTCCAACCTAACTTCAACTGTAGTTAAGCCGCAGCTGGCCCAGAACAGAGCCCAGCAAACCTGGTTTCAAAAAACAGATAAAGCAACACCTCACGGCACAACGCCTCTCCCCTATTTGACCTAGACAGTTTGTGTATGCACCGATATGTAGGTTACGTGTGCCTTTCAAAAAAAAAACATACGTAATTGTGTCCTTGTCTATTAATGTTCTGTATTATGTCATGTTTCACGTTTAGTGTGGACCCCAGGATGAGTGGCTGCTGCTTTTGCAACAGCTAAATCGGGATCCTGATTAAAAACCAAATAGCAGGAAAAACTCCAGGCCCTTGATCTATTGCTTGACAGAGAGACAGTGGAGTGGAATCAGTTTCACTGTCATGGCTGTAGCCACAGTAACACTGGAAATCATTCACTGGAACATTGCTAACAGCTTCAGTGAATTCACTACCACCACCCTTAAAAGTTGGGAGACAAATGGCTTATTTAAAATCACAGCTCAGAGCTGGCCAACGCACAGCTTGTCTTTTGGCAGGGCTGGAAAACAAGCCATCGCTCATGTCTCTATTGGCTTTTGACCTCCTCCCACAGCATCTAAAAGCAACGGACGGGCCAATAGCCTCCACAGGAGAGGAGAGCCATCGCTGAGACAAATTAACCACAGGGTCTTAGTAACTCGCATTCAGACACACAGAGACAGACACACATTCACACACCCTCGTACAATGTGTATGTGATGTGTGCTCACAGCCCACCCAATCAAACCTACACAAAATAAAAAAAATCAGTCACAAACGTGATAACTGAGACAAAGACGAGTAGGGAAGTCATGTAGCTTTTAGAACAGATTCTGCAGGCCCCTAGCTAAACTAAGGCTAGCCCTACTCTGTGGACATTGTGTTGTATTTGCATGTTTCTGCAGTAATATGTTTTTCATCTCCTCCAAAAACATCTGGCAGGGTTCAGAAGAAAGTCAGG
The DNA here is from genome assembly GCF_029448725.1 of Salvelinus fontinalis. NCBI lineage: Eukaryota > Metazoa > Chordata > Actinopteri > Salmoniformes > Salmonidae > Salvelinus > Salvelinus fontinalis. The sequence goes on along the minus strand of NC_074702.1, from coordinate 31,293,481 downwards.
CTCCATGAGAAAGCCTTTGTGTGTCTCCTTATTTCATGGGCTGTAAAAACAACAGAGAGCCTGTAGATACGTGTCGGCTCCACGTCCCCAGTATCACGCCAGGGCCGCCGGGTCTAATTTACAGATATAGCTTTAGCATTGCCAGCAGCGGCATGTCTCAGGTTTCTTTGACATGTTAAAAAGGAATTAGCAGACGGACAAAATGGTCCTCCTGGTCATTAGGGTTTACTGTACCACGAGACGGGAATACATATGCAGTATACATTATTACCACAGTGGTACAACAAAGGTCATACATCAGTGTTACGAGCAGTTGTTTTTTTTTTTACAGCGTGCAGGGAAAGTGATGGGCTCATGTGTATGGCTCATGGCCCGCTGTAGTGTATCAAAGAGGGGTTGGGGGTGTCATTACTCAGCCCACAACAGGCAGCCCAGCTCTGCCTCGCTAATTAGTGGTGATTAGCTTTAAAAAGGATGCCAGCAGTTAGTGCCAGCCAGCATCCTCTCCCCATCCAACCCCACACCGCCTGCCACTCCATGGCCAAGTGGGCCAAACGGTTTCCGTGGAGAATTCCTTCTGTCCTCTCCAACAGTCTAGGGCAGAGCTGGGAGACTGGACATGATGCATTGTATGAATAAGACCATAAGTTCACATATTCTATCGTCAAATATCTCTATTCCCCTATTGCACCTAGTTGAGGCAAGAACATAAATCAATTTAGCCTCTAAGGTCAAAATCTTATAAGCATAAAATTACAGTTTTCACAGTCCTAAAGAACTTTAATAGCTCTTCAACACTTGTAAGGTGGATGGTTCTCTTGATGCAGAACTCTCAGAAAGGACGCTCACCAACGTCTGGCAGTGGCTAAGGAAAATAAAAACATCTGAGCTGCGATGACTAATTATATTCTTTGACCAGGTTTCCTTGCCGTGTTGCTCAGTGGAGAGCTATTCCTGGTCATGGGGGCTAGGAGTGTAACAGGCCGACACTTGTGTGGCAGCTGGAGGGGGCCTGCAGTGGACTTCAGTGACAGACTGACAGCACACTTAATCACGAAGATAAAGCTTAAAACAAATAAGATGAGTCTGGTCAGGCCTGCATTTTTGCAGCGTTACATCAGAAGTGTGATAAATCCTGTCAGACTTTCTGAAAGAATGGAAACATTTAGCCTAGTCCATCTCTCCCAATTTACTGTCATGATAGAGGACCATCCGTGTCTCTAGAGTGCACAGCATTAAGGGAGAACGTCTCATGAGACAATCTATGATCCACAGGCAGACAGAAAGACAGTACTAAAGGCTTTTTTTCTGTAAGACTCCTAACTGTAATCTCCTCTAAATACACTTCCTTACTGGAAGCAGGAGGAAAGCAGTCTGGTTGCTTCTCACCACAGCTAAATGGTGATGTGCCACAGAACTCCGATTTCAATCAAATCGCTGTTAATCTTTAGAGAAAACACATCATCAATCTGACTTAAATGTCTGCATATAAATATGACAAAATGGCAGAATAAACTATGGACTGCGTCTCTCGAGGAGGCAATCTAGAAAAATGTAAAAAATAGCAGGTATAGATTTGCAGTTGCGCATTTTGTCTCCTGTCACACAAAAAAAGTTTGTCAGCAACAGCCACAGATTGGGGAATTCAGTCACTATTGGGTAAATCCAATATTACCAAATGGGACTGCCAACAATGACAAATCACACACTGCCCTCTGGGCACACACTAGCTGAATCCGTATTGTGACTCAACGTGGAAAATACACTGGATTTGAAATAAGTAATCAACCAGTTCTGTTTTGATCTAATTTGAACCAGCATTGTAAACATTGAAATTAGGGTAAAACTTTCACTTAAATACATTGACTTAACAACCTGTTAGTCAGGTTACATTAATCTAATTTCAACATAATCATCAGAACTATGTATGTTGAAATTGCATTGAAAGTTCCATGTAGAAACATTCAAAATATTTTTCATCCTATATTAAATTGGGTGGTTGAAATTATGTTGAATTTCATATGTACTTTGGACATCTTCGGGACTGACCCTAGTTAGTCGACTGGTCAATTGTTTGGTTGATAGGCTGTTGGTCAACCAAGATTTTTTTTAGTCGAGCAGTCACAAATATAGTGCCTTCGGGAAGTATTCAGACCCCTTGACTTTTTCCACATTTTGTTACGTTTCAGCCTTATTCTAAATGGATTAAATAAATAAAAAATCCTCAGCAATCTAAACACAATACCCCATAGACAAAGTGAAAACAGGTTTTTAGAAATGCTTGTACATTTATTAAATATAAAAAAACAAATACCCTATCGACATAAGCATTCTGACCCTTTAACATGAGACTCAACATTGAGCTCAGGTGCATCCGGTTTCCATTGATCATCCTTGAGATGTTTCTACAACTTGATTGGAGTCCACCTGTGGTAAATTCAATTGATTGGACATGACTTGGAAAGGCACATACCTGTCTATACAAGGTCCCACAGTTGACAGCGCATGTCAGAGCAAAAACCAAGCCATGAGGTCGAAGGATTTGTCCGTATAGCTCAGAGACAGGATTGTGTTGTGGCACAGATTTGGGGAAGGCTACCAAATTATTACTGCAGCATTGAAGGTCCACAAGAACATCGAGGCAAAGATGAACAAAGCAAAGTACAGAGTACCTTGATGAAAACCTGCTCCAGAGCGCTCAGACCAACGACCCTATGCACACAGCCAAGACAACGCAGGAGTGGCTTCGGGACATGTCTCTGTCCTTGAGACAAGTTTTTTATTTTTTATACCTTTATTTAACCAGGTAGGCCAGTTCAGAACAAGTTCTCATCTACAACTGCGAACTGGCCAAGATAAAGCAAAGCAGTGCGACAAAAACAACACAGAGTTACACATGGGGTAAACAAACAGTCAATAACAATGTCCTTGTGTGGCCCAGACTTGAACCCGATCAAACATTTCTGGAGAGACCTGAAAATAGCTGTGCAGTGACGCTCCCCATCCAACTTGACAGAGCTTGAAAGGATCTGTAGAGAAGAATGGCAGAAACTCCCCAAATACAGGTGTGCCAAGCTTGTAGCGTTTTACCCAAGAAGGCTGGCTGTAATCGCTGCCAAAGGTGCTTCAACAAAGCACTGAGTAAAGGGTGTGAATACTTATGAAAATGTCTTATTTCAGTTTTATTTTTTTTATAAATTTGCACCAAAAAAATCCAACTGATTGTCATTATGGGGTATTGTGTGTAGATTGATGAAAAAAACATATTTAATACGGCTGTTACACAACAAAATGTGGAAAAAGTCTAGGGGTTTGACTATTTTCCGAATGCACTGTATATATATATATATATATATATATATATATATATATATATATATATATATATATATATATATATTTCGAATGGCACACAAGACACCTGTCTGATTCACGCCTGTCTACGTGGACTAATCCATTACAGAGGCCGTGGGGATTGCACACCAGTAGTAAACCTACATTTACAGTAAATTCCCATAACTTCTAATCTACAACGTTTGTTTGGTTACGGTCATTTCTGTTAATGCATTCAATATTATTATGACAGTCTTACTGTTCTCATCGTAGGACTGGACACTGTTTGCAGCGCGCACAACCTAGGCTACACTTGTGATGAATAGGTTTTGGTTCATTTTATTCCATTTATGACTTAATATATTAATCAATATATTCATTGTCTTTTGTTTGGTGCGCTCCTGTCAATCTTGAGAAAGGAAATGCACCTGACTACGTATAGAAGTAGGCCTAAGCTACCTTGTCTGCGAGCAAATGTAGGCCTATAAATGTGCCCAGATCTGGAGATCTTATACTATTTCTGATTGTCTTAACTCACCATCACCACTGTGAGGCTTCTCAAAGTAATTTTTTTAACAGCAAGTAAACAAAGTCTGTTTCTACTCTCCCATTCGATAACATAAAATGTCATGCTCTGATCGATGGAAACTTCATCAAATAGGCCTACCTGATTACTTCTTATCCCTTGCGCAAATAGCCTACAGCTGTGTGTCAGGAGCTCACTGGCGTGGGAAACTGAGCGCCCAGAATATTTCATATCATGTTGTAAGTTTGCTAGCACAAGCTTCGGGCTGGACCAAGTTAATAGTTGATACAATGTGTCAAGTTCCTTGCAGACAGGCCATGTGTAGCCAATATGATTTATAGGATATTTATTTTTATCAGGATATTGGCAGTGGTGGAAAAAGTATCCAATTTTCATACTTGAGTAAAAGTTAATTACGATACCTTAAAATAAAATGACTCAAGTAAAAGTCACCCAGTAAAATACTACTTGAGTAAAAGTAAAAGTATTTGGTTTTAAATGTACTTAAGTATCAAAAGTAAAAGTAAAAATGATTTAAAATATCTTATATTAAGCAAACAAGACAATTAAATATATATATATATTTTTACGGCTAGCCAGGGTCACAGTACAACACTAATACAACACATAATTCACAAACAAAGCATTTGTGTTTAGTGAGTCTGCCAGATCAGATGCAGTAGGGATGACCAGGGATGTTCTCTTGATAAGTGCGTGAATTAGACAATTTTCCTGTCCTGCTATGCATTAAAAATGTAATGAGTACTTTGGGTGTCAGGGTAAATGTAAGGAGTACAAGTACATTTTCTTTAGGAATGTAGTGGAGTAAAAGTAAAAGTAGTAAAAAATATAAATAGTAAAGTAAAAATACAGATAAACCCTAAACCCTAAAAACCCTAAAAAACGACTAAACTAAAAATACTTTTAAGTACTTTACACCACTGGATATTGGCTACCTGCAGGCTGCTATTTTTACATATTGGCAATGGCAATAGAAAGTTACAAATCTAAAAGTATATTTTTCATTTAGAATTTTGATTAACGACATGACATTCATTTTCAGATATGAAGACTATTATAAATGAATTGAAACTGTTCCACGAAAATGTGCATAAAAAAAAAATCATAACTGGTTCGCAGATCAGTAGAAACAGTATGATAAATATGCACCGCAAATTGGAAAAAAGTTGCAGACCGCTGGTGTAGCCTTTTACTAGCAACTTCAGGAACTTAACGGAAGGCCAGCAGCAGCGGGGGGAGGGGGGGGTCAGGAACAGGTTAGGCTATATAACTCTTCTAGTTAGGCTATATTGAGCTCTGGCTCCCTCGTTAGTCATTTTTGCGTCTTCATTTTTAATTACAATGCTTAAAGCATCAAACAAGCTCAGTAGCGTACATATAGTTAATCTCATTAAAATAGAGGGTGTGTCTATACATGGAAAAATTCACGTTTTAAAATGTTGACAGAGCGATTGGTTGAAAGAACAGAACTTTTTTTTAAACGTTTTTAGTCGGAGACAGTTGATAGTGAAATGGTATGTTTAATTCAACATCGTTTCAGTGTCATGCCTCATAAACCTAAATACAGAGGTATATTGAAATAAAATGTGAAAGCAAAATCCAACGATTCCTGACTGAACAGTAACTCCGACTGGTAATCGGGTATACGAGGGGCAATGCACTTCAGTGAGAACAAGTCTACCGTCCAGATGCTTATCTCTATGTACCCTGCTTAGATTTGGAAACAAGCTGAACTCAATTCAGCAGAGCTACCCTGTCAACACATTTAGACATTGATCAGCTTCCATACTCATTTGACTAGACTACCAAAATAACATTGAATAGTTCAAAGTAACTCAGCTAACTTTTCTCACACAAGTTGTATGTGAAAGTAAATTCTGAGTAAAGTTAGGTTTAAGTAGCATACATTGACATCTGATTTGCCCAACAAAGGACACCATCATTTCAACGTTAGCTAGGTAAACTGTCATTCATCCAGCTTTGGAAGTTTAGAAATCGCTAACCATTAGCCCTAGAAATAGGATGGAAAATACATGATACTAATAATAACAATACACTTTTACCTTTGGATTTACCTTTGGATATTGTCTTACGCTATTCATAATATTTATTTAATACACCACCCCGTTCACGATAATGGTTTGCTCCTACACACAGTGAGTCACGTGGCCGTCGCTTGCTATATAAAGCATGCAGACCGGCATCCAGTTACTGTTTGATTGAGCCAAACGAGTGACCTAAGCGCCTTTGAGCGTGGTATGATCGTCGGTGCCAGGCGCACCGGTTCCAGTATCTCAGAAACGGCCGGCCTCCTGGGCTTTTCACGTTGATGAGAGGTCGAAGGGGCATGGCAAGAATCGTGTAAGCAAACAGGCGGACCACAAACAGGAAAATAACGGCGAAGTACAACAGGTGTGTGCAGGAAGTCATCTCGGAACACACAACTTGTCAGTCCTCATCACAGATGACCACACCGGTTTCCACTCCTATTAGCTAAAAACATGGAGAAGCAGCTCCAGTGAGCACACGATCACCAACACTGGACAATTGAGGAGTGGAAAAAAGTTGCCTGGTCCGACGAATTCCAGTTCCTGTTGTGTCATGCAAAAAGTCAGGATTTGGCATAATCACCATGAGTCCATAGCCCCATCCTGCCTGGTGTAAACCGTACAGGCTGGTGGCAGTGGTGTAATGGTGTGAGGAATGTTTTCCTGGCACACGTTAGGTCCCTTGATACCAATTAACAAAGTTTAAGCCCCAAAGAAGTCAGGCTGTTCTGGAGGACCGCTACTAGATGGGTATACCTAATAAACTGGCCAATGAGTGTGTACTATCCAAGCAGAAGATAGTCCTTCAAAATGTGATATTTGTGTTCCCAATTCAATATACAGTTTGTCTACAAATTAATAATTGATATGTTGGATTCATGTCTCCATCTCAACCAAAAATGTAAAGAATAGAACTAAATCAAATCAAAGTTTAAATGCACTTCAAATAAAGTTTGATTTGATTTAGTTCTATTCTTCACACCTCGATTTTTGGTTGAGATGAAGGCATGAATCCAACATAGTAATAACATAGACTACATTTGAAATCAATCAACCATCCTTCAAGACAATATCCAAACATAAAAGTGTATTATTAATATCATGAATTTGGCATCCTAATTATAGGGCTAATGGTACATTACCAAAAGTATGTGGACACCTGCTCGTCAAACATCTCATTCCAAAATCATGGGCATTATTATGGAGTTGGTCCCCCATTCCCTGCTATATTAGCCTCCACTCTTCTGGGAAGGCTTTCCACTAAATGTTGGAACTTTTCTGCAGGGACTTGCTTCTATTCAGCTACAAGAGCATTAGTGAGGTCTGGCACTGATGTTGGGAGATTAGGCCTGGCTCACAGTCGGCGTTCCAATTAATCCCAAAGGTGTTTGATGGGGTTGAGGTCAGGGCTCTGTGCAGGCCAGTCAAATTCTTCCACACCGATCTCAACTAACCATTTCTGTATGGACCTCTTTCTGTGCACTGGGATATCGTCATGCTGAACCAGGAAAGGGCCTTCCCCAAACTGTTGCCACAAAGTTGGAAGCACAAAATTGTTGCGAATGTCATTGAATGCTGTAGCGTTAAGATTCCCCTTCACTGGAACGACCAAACCATGAAAATCAGCTCCAGACCATTATTCCACCTCCACCAAACTTTACAGTTGGCACTATGCATTGGGGCAGGTAGCGTTTGCCTGGTATCCGCCAAACCCAGATTTGTCCGTCGGACTGCTAGATGGTGAAGAGAGATTCATCACTCCAGAGGACACGTTTCCACTACTCCAGAATCCAATGAGGGCGAGCTTTACACCACTCTAGGCGACAATAGGCATTGCACATGATGATCTTAGGCTTGTGTGCTGTGTGGTACTGCTGGGCCATGGAAACCTATTGCATGAAGCTCCCGACGAACAGTTATTGTGCTGACGTTGCTTCCAGAGGCAGTTTGGAACTTGGTAGTGAGTGTTGCAACCAAGGACTGAATACTATTGGGTCTGAATACTTAAGTAAATAATAAGATAAAAATAAGATATTTCAGTTTAGTACTTTGTATAAATTTCCAAACATTTCTAAAAACCTGTTTTTGCTTTGTCATTATGGGGTATTGTGTGTAGATTGATGTAGGGGGGGGAAACAATTGAATCCATTTTACAATAAGGTTGTAACTTAACAAAATGTTGAAAAAGTCAAGGGGCCTTAATACTTTCCGAATGCACTGTGTGGAGCAGCACATAAGACAGCATCAGTGAGATCTCACTGCTGGGGTACTTTCCTCCTACTTTCCTTTCCTCCTAGTCTCTCAGCACCGTTTAATCTGTACCTTTATCAGTTTTACATAGGCCATTTCAACACCGCTCTGAAGTTGACAGCAGTCTATAGATTTATTTTACTGGGTTTACAAGTAATACATGGTGTGGTCATAAAAAAAAAAAAGACATCTTGGAAAATCCATTTTCATCTTAAAAGTATTTGTTTATTTGCTTCCGTGGTTCCCCTATGAACAATGGTTTCAGAGGGTTCAAAGACAGCCGCAGTTAGTGGGTTCATCAACACTGGAAGCTTTTAGGGACTGATTAGAGGAGTTCATTATAGACTTCCTATGTGCTGGTGGTACTAACATATATTACTTACTAAGCAACTTCCTGGAAGGAAAAATGAATCACACATTCTCTGATCATCCCGTTGAAGGTCAAATTTAGGGGAATTCCTTGCAATTTAGATTCAAATCTACCTCTGCAGGTAAAGGATGGATCAGTATGGATGAATTAATACCCAAACTGGCCAATGAGGGTTTCATGCTAGACTGTGGCCATTCAACCCATCAACTGGCAAAGAGGAGAACATGGAGCATGGAGCTACTCTACCACTGCCTGTGTACTATCCAATTTTACTTTCCTCAGTGTGTGTGAAGCTTAACAGGCATCTTCCATAAATACATCCCTTTGAAGGCCATTGGTGTACCCTGTGAGGGAGAGAGACACAGGGCATCCAGCCATGGTTTTACAGTGGAAGAAAGTGCAGGAAAACAGCGCCTGAGGAAACAAACCAGCTTTATTTTATTTATTTTTTCAACCAGGAAGGGCTCATTCAGATTTTAAATCTCTTTTTCAAGAGCGTCCTGGGCTCTTTTTTTTTCAAGAGCGTCCTGGACTCGGAATGGAAGACGGCCATCATTGATGTGAGGCCCGGACCAGTAGTACCACAACTCAGCGATAAGCGTTGGGTTGGAGTTTGATGCTAGACTCCGCGCCCTTCCCATTACACACAAATAAAGGAAGGAACTCGGCAGAGCAACCAGTGTGGATGATTCCAACGTGTCTGAAAGCTGTGGTAGGTCTACAGCAAAGGTTACAGGACCAAAGGCAGTGTGTAATTAAGCAATAAGGCCCAAGGGGTTGTGGTATATACCACAGCTAAGGGCTGTTCTTAAGCACGACACAACTATTGGTATTATCAACTGGTTACCAACTTAATTAGAGAAGTAAAAATATGTTTTTTCATACCTGTGGTATACAATCTGATATAGCACGGCTGTCAGCCAATCAGCATTCAGGGCTCGAACCACCCAGTTTATAATCTGGGATTGGTGTTTGCAGTGACTGGGGAGATGCAGCATGAACTGTAGGTACTCAATAAAAAAATAAAAGTCACATGGAAGCTCTAGTTTTGCTTGTGTATCTCAAGTAACGCTTCTTCCCTAAGTGTACTTCCGTCTATAGCGTGAAACAGACTTAAAGCCAGTGTTGCTTGTAAGCACAGCCTCTACTGCACGATCCAATCCCAGGGGTCTAGCCTATAAATACTATACAGTACCAGTCAAAAGTTAGGACACCTCCTCATTCAAGGGATTTCCTTTATTTTTTACTATTTTCTACATTGTAGAATAATAGTGAAGACATCAAAACTATGAAATAACACATGGTTTTTGCGACTGCACTTGAGGAAACTTTCAAAGTTCTTGAAATGTTCCGCATTGACTGACCTTCATGTCTTAAAGTAATGCTGGACTGTCGTTTCTCTTTGCTTATTTGAGGAGCTGTTCTTGCCACAATATGGACTTGGTATTTTACCAAATAGGGCTATCTTCTGTATACCACCCCTACCTTGTTACAACAAAACTGATTGTCTCAAATGCATTAAGGAACATTTATGGAATGTAACTTTTAACAACGCACACCTGTTAATTGAAATGCATTCCAGGTGACTACCTCGCAAAGCTGGTTGAGAGAATGCCAAGGGTGTAGAACGCTGTCATCGAGGCAAAGGGTGGCTACTTTGAAGAATCTCAAATATAAAATATATTTTAATTTGTTTCACACTTTTCTTTTGTTACTACATGATTCCATACGTTTGACTGGTACTGTATGTAGCACAGCGAGGTCTGTGTTTTAATTGTCAAAAAGCTGTATGCACAGCAGTATGGGAGAGGCTGCTCAACTTTACCATGGCACTCTTTGTATCCCTGAGGTCCATTGTAAGTCAGCAGAGAAGCACTGACATAGAGTAGAGGTCAGCCAATGACAACACCTTTTTGTGAGGTGTGGGTAATCCACCGAATGGAAACTTTCCAACCCTTAACACCGCTGTTCCAAATTTGAAAGAAAGACAAACTAATCCATAATTGGACCGTGCTTACACTGCCCCGAGGCAGTTGGCTTTGACCCGATTATCCTTCAGTTTCACCCTGCTGTCCAGACATAACACATTGACAAAAGCATTCTGTATAGCCACTCCTGGAGGCACTAACACGTGGAAAGGGGTGGAAAGAGTTTTTGCACATGCCTCAGAGCCAGATAACAAAACAGCTGAACATGTGCTGAGACAAAAGAGCTGAACGCCGGAGTAAGCCTACTGGACGGCCTGATCTCAATTATTTCTTCTTCAACAATCCAAATGAAACAACAAGCTCCAGGGTGGGTAAATCAAGGCATACTCCCAGCCCTGTCACTTCAAAAGAAAATCTATTTGCACATTGTTCAAAGTATATTTCACATAAAGAATAGAAGAAAAGTTGAGTCCTGGACTCTGACAGCTGAGCATGCACTTCGTCAATCGTAATAGTAACCCATACCAGACTATAAGCCATTAGTATCACAGGCCTTCATTCCCGCCATGAATGGGATATTCCAGGCCGAGTCTTGCCTTTGACCCTGGTAGTAAGGTGTGGCGCAGGTCTCCCTCTCTACTTCTGACTGGTTGTGAGGTGTGGTAGAGTTCTCCCTCTCTGCTTCTGACTGGTTGTGAGGTGTGGTAGAGGTCTCCCTCTCTGCTTCTGACTGGTTGTGAGGTGTGGTGCAGGTCTCCCTCTGCTTCTGACCCTGGTTGTGAGGTGTGGTAGAGTTCTCCCTCTCTGCTTCTGACTGGTTGTGAGGTGTGGTGCAGGTCTCCCTCTCTGCTTCTGACTGGTTTGTGAGGTTTGGTGCAGGTCTCCCTCTCTGCTGTTGACCCTGATTTGTGAGGTGTGGTGCAGGTCTCCATCTCTGCTGTTGACCCTGGTTTGTGAGGTGTGGTGCAGGTCTCCCTCTCTGCTTCTGACTGGTTGTGAGGTGTGGTGCAGGTCTCACTCTCTGCTGTTGACCCTGGTTTGTGAGGTGTGGTGCAGGTCTCCCTCTCTGCTTCTGACTGGTTGTGAGGTGTGGTGCAGGTCTCCCTCTCTGCTTCTGACTGGTTGTGAGGTGTGGTGCAGGTCTCCCTCTCTGCTGTTGACCCTGGTATGTGAGGTGTGGTGCAGGTCTCCCTCTCTGCTTCTGACTGGTTGTGAGGTGTGGTGCAGGTCTCCCTCTCTGCTGTTGACCCTGGTATGTGAGGTGTGGTGCAGGTCTCCCTCTCTGCTTCTGACTGGTTGTGAGGTGTGGTGCAGGTCTCACTCTCTGCTGTTTACCCTGGTATGTGAGGTGTGGTGCAGGTCTCCATCTCTGCTGTTGACCCTGGTATGTGAGGTGTGGTGCAGGTCTCACTCTCTGCTGTTGACCCTGGTTTGTGAGGTGTGGTGCAGGTCTCCCTCTCTGCTGTTGACCCTGGTATGTGAGGTGTGGTGCAGGTCTCCATCTCTGACTGGTTGTGAGGTGTGGTGCAGGTCTCACTCTCTGCTGTTGACCCTGGTATGTGAGGTGTGGTGCAGGTCTCCATCTCTGCTGTTGACCCTGGTTTGTGAGGTGTGGTGCAGGTCTCCCTCTCTGCTGTTGACCCTGGTATGTGAGGTGTGGTGCAGGTCTCCATCTCTGCTGTTGACCCTGGTATGTGAGGTGTGGTGCAGGTCTCACTCTCTGCTGTTGACCCTGGTTTGTGAGGTGTGGTGCAGGTCTCCCTCTCTGCTGTTGACCCTGGTATGTGAGGTGTGGTGCAGGTCTCCCTCTCTGCTTCTGACTGGTTGTGAGGTGTGGTGCAGGTCTCCCTCTCTGCTTCTGACTGGTTGTGAGGTGTGGTGCAGGTCTCCCTCTCTGCTTCTGACTGGTTGTGAGGTGTGGTGCAGGTCTCACTCTCTGCTGTTGACCCTGGTATGTGAGGTGTGGTGCAGGTCTCCATCTCTGCTGTTGACCCTGGTATGTGAGGTGTGGTGCAGGTCTCACTCTCTGCTGTTGACCCTGGTATGTGAGGTGTGGTGCAGGTCTCACTCTCTGCTGTTGACCCTGGTATGTGAGGTGTGGTGCAGGTCTCACTCTCTGCTTCTGACTGGTTGTGAGGTGTGGTGCAGGTCTCCCTCTCTGCTTCTGACTGGTTGTGAGGTGTGGTGCAGGTCTCCATCTCTGCTGTTGACCCTGGTATGTGAGGTGTGGTGCAGGTCTCACTCTCTGCTTCTGACTGGTTGTGAGGTGTGGTGCAGGTCTCCCTCTCTGCTTCTGACTGGTTGTGAGGTGTGGTGCAGGTCTCACTCTCTGCTGTTGACCCTGGTATGTGAGGTGTGGTGCAGGTCTCCATCTCTGCTGTTGACCCTGGTATGTGAGGTGTGGTGCAGGTCTCACTCTCTGCTGTTGACCCTGGTATGTGAGGTGTGGTGCAGGTCTCCATCTCTGCTGTTGACCCTGGTATGTGAGGTGTGGTGCAGGTCTCACTCTCTGCTGTTGACCCTGGTATGTGAGGTGTGGTGCAGGTCTCACTCTCTGCTGTTGACCCTGGTATGTGAGGTGTGGTGCAGGTCTCACGCTCTGCTTCTGACTGGTTGTGAGGTGTGGTGCAGGTCTCCCTCTCTGCTTCTGACTGGTTGTGAGGTGTGGTGCAGGTCTCACTCTCTGCTGTTGACCCTGGTATGTGAGGTGTGGTGCAGGTCTCACTCTCTGCTGTTGACCCTGGTTTGTGAGGTGTGGTGCAGGTCTCACTCTCTGCTGTTGACCCTGGTATGTGAGGTGTGGTGCAGGTCTCCATCTCTGCTATTGACCCAGGTATGTGAGGTGTGGTGCAGGTCTCCATCTCTGCTGTTGACCCTGGTATGTGAGGTGTGGTGCAGGTCTCCCTCTCTGCTTCTGACTGGTTGTGAGGTGTGGTGCAGGTCTCCCTCTCTGCTTCTGACTGGTTGTGAGGTGTGGTGCAGGTCTCCATCTCTGCTATTGACCCTGGTATGTGAGGTGTGGTGCAGGTCTCCCTCTCTGCTGTTGACCCTGGTATGTGAGGTGTGGTGCAGGTCTCCCTCTCTGCTGTTGACCCTGGTTTGTGAGGTGTGGTGCAGGTCTCCATCTCTGCTGTTGACCCTGGTATGTGAGGTGTGGTGCAGGTCTCCATCTCTGCTGTTGACCCTGGTATGTGAGGTGTGGTGCAGGTCTCCCTCTCTGCTTCTGACTGGTTTGTGAGGTGTGGTGCAGGTCTCACTCTCTGCTGTTGACCCTGGTATGTGAGGTGTGGTGCAGGTCTCACTCTCTGCTGTTGACCCTGGTATGTGAGGTGTGGTGCAGGTCTCCATCTCTGCTGTTGACCCTGGTATGTGAGGTGTGGTGCAGGTCTCCATCTCTGCTGTTGACCCTGGTATGTGAGGTGTGGTGCAGGTCTCACTCTCTGCTGTTGACCCTGGTATGTGAGGTGTGGTGCAGGTCTCCATCTCTGCTGTTGACCCTGGTATGTGAGGTGTGGTGCAGGTCTCACTCTCTGCTGTTGACCCTGGTATGTGAGGTGTGGCGTAGGTCTCCCTCTCTGCTTCTGACTGGTTGTGAGGTGTGGTGCAGGTCTCCCTCTCTGCTGTTGACTGGTTGTGAGGTGTGGTGCAGGTCTCCATCTCTGCTGTTGACTGGTTGTGAGGTGTGGTGCAGGTCTCCCTCTCTGCTGTTGACTGGTTGTGAGGTGTGGTGCAGGTCTCCCTCTCTGCTTCTGACTGGTTGTGAGGTGTGGTGCAGGTCTCCCTCTCTGCTGTTGACTGGTTGTGAGGTGTGGTGCAGGTCTCCATCTCTGCTATTGACCTTGGTATGTGAGGTGTGGTGCAGGTCTCCATCTCTGCTGTTGACCCTGGTATGTGAGGTGTGGTGCAGGTCTCCCTCTCTGCTTCTGACTGGTTTGTGAGGTGTGGTGCAGGTCTCACCCTCTGCTGTTGACCCTGGTATGTGAGGTGTGGTGCAGGTCTCCATCTCTGCTGTTGACCCTGGTTTGTGAGGTGTGGTGCAGGTCTCCCTCTCTGCTGTTGACCCTGGTATGTGAGGTGTGGTGCAGGTCTCCCTCTCTGCTGTTGACCCTGGTTTGTGAGGTGTGGTGCAGTTCTCCATCTCTGCTGTTGACCCTGGTATGTGAGGTGTGGTGCAGGTCTCCATCTCTGCTGTTGACCCTGGTTTGTGAGGTGTGGTGCAGGTCTCCCTCTCTGCTGTTGACCCTGGTTTGTGAGGTGTGGTGCAGGTCTCCCTCTCTGCTGTTGACCCTGGTATGTGAGGTGTGGTGCAGGTCTCCCTCTCTGCTTCTGACTGGTTGTGAGGTGTGGTGCAGGTCTCCCTCTCTGCTTCTGACTGGTTGTGAGGTGTGGTGCAGGTCTCACTCTCTGCTGTTGACCCTGGTATGTGAGGTGTGGTGCAGGTCTCACTCTCTGCTGTTGACCCTGGTTTGTGAGGTGTGGTGCAGGTCTCCATCTCTGCTGTTGACCCTGGTTTGTGAGGTGTGGTGCAGATCTCACTCTCTGCTGTTGACTGGTTTGTGAGGTGTGGTGCAGGTCTCCATCTCTGCTGTTGATCCTGGTATGTGAGGTGTGGTGCAGGTCTCCATCTCTGCTATTGACCCTGGTATGTGAGGTGTGGTGCAGGTCTCACTCTCTGCTTCTGACTGGTTGTGAGGTGTGGTGCAGGTCTCCCTCTCTGCTTCTGACTGGTTGTGAGGTGTGGTGCAGGTCTCCCTCTCTGCTGTTGACCCTGGTATGTGAGGTGTGGTGCAGGTCTCCATCTCTGCTGTTGACTGGTTGTGAGGTTTGGTGCAGGTCTCCATCTCTGCTGTTGACCCTGGTATGTGAGGTGTGGTGCAGGTCTCCATCTCTGCTGTTGACCCTGGTTGTGAGGTGTGGTGCAGGTCTCACTCTCTGCTGTTGACCCTGGTATGTGAGGTGTGGTGCAGGTCTCCATCTCTGCTGTTGACCCTGGTATGTGAGGTGTGGTACAGGTCTCACTCTCTGCTGTTGACCCTGGTATGTGAGGTGTGGTGCAGGTCTCCCTCTCTGCTGTTGACCCTGGTTTGTGAGGTGTGGTGCAGGTCTCCATCTCTGCTGTTGACCCTGGTATGTGAGGTGTGGTGCAGGTCTCCATCTCTGCTGTTGACTGGTTTGTGAGGTGTGGTGCAGGTCTCCATCTCTGCTGTTGACCCTGGTTTGTGAGGTGTGGTGCAGGTCTCCATCTCTGCTGTTGACCCTTGTTTGTGAGGTGTGGTGCAGGTCTCCATCTCTGCTGTTGACCCTGGTTTGTGAGGTGTGGTGCAGGTCTCCATCTCTGCTATTGACCCTGGTTTGTGAGGTGTGGTGCAGGTCTCACTCTCTGCTGTTGACCCTGGTTTGTGAGGTGTGGTGCAGGTCTCACTCTCTGCTGTTGACCCTGGTATGTGAGGTGTGGTGCAGGTCTCACTCTCTGCTGTTGACCCTGGTTTGTGAGGTGTGGTGTAGGTCTCCATCTCGGCTGTTGACTGGTTTGTGAGGTGTGGTGCAGGTCTCCATCTCTGCTGTTGACCCTGGTATGTGAGGTATGGTGCAGGTCTCCATCTCTGCTGTTGACCCTGGTATGTGAGGTGTGGTGCAGGTCTCCATCTCTGCTGTTGACCCTGGTATGTGAGGTGTGGTGCAGGTCTCACTCTCTGCTGTTGACCCTGGTATGTGAGGTGTGGTGCAGGTCTCCATCTCTGCTGTTGACCCTGGTTTGTGAGGTGTGGTGCAGGTCTCACTCTCTGCTGTTGACCCTGGTTTGTGAGGTGTGGTGCAGATCTCACTCTCCGCTCTAAGCTCTGGTGCTGCAGGTCTTCCTCTCTGCTCTTGACTCTTGTTAAGTAGTGGATTAGGTCTCACATTCTGGTCGTTCCCTTGAGAGCACTTGATACATTGTTGTTGTAGTTCCCAGAGGCTTGACCCAGGTCCGATAGCTCAGCACCTTTCTACTAAAAGCTCTATTTTTAGAGCTTTTTCCATTTCATCGCATTATCAGCGTGGAACCCACGCCACATCCCCGTTATTAGCGGGTGAGTCACCACAGTCCGGCTAGTCGCAGTACTGACCGCCACCCTTGGCCATCTGTACAGGGGGCAAGTGGGCCCTCCAGAGCCAGCGAGGTCACGTTGCCAAGGGAACTTGGCCACGAGAGTGTGTGTGTGCCCTGCTCTTGAGGGGGGACACCGTGGCATGCGGCCGCAACACCTGGGTACACTTAGACATGAGGTGCAAGTGCATGTGATCATTTATTCTGTCAGTAGTGGTTGAGGATTCATTTGGCGCGAGATGAAAGCTGTCTCAACAATTCCTCATCATTCACAAAGCTCATAAAGCTAATTGCTATGCACAATAAAAACGAGGTATTAAATGCTGTAAACAGTTCAATTCACCATATGCTTTCTCACATTCAACTGTGGAGCATGGCGGTCCATTTAAAACATTGGTTCATGACTAAAAATACTGCTGGTTACCTCGGGACACAAAACATGAAAACATGGCTATGACTCATAGACCAATAATCCTACCAATAAGCAGGTCTGGGGCTAACCACAACATGAGTGACAGCCAGGGAGATGAGAAGGACCAATTCCAAGGCCCTCATCTCAGCGTTGATGCAGACACACAGGGCATCACCCACTTGAGGTAATGCCTACACTGAATAGCATGCCATTAACCGGATACCTTTGATTGTGGTCTAGGGGAAAAAAAATCTAAATAATAATTTTAAAAAACGCCCTGCCGAAAAGGGTCATAATCATAACTCAGGAATAGCTCAAGGAGGTGAAACTATGGCTCAAACCCTCTCACGTTCTCCCTGAAGGGAACACAGCAAATACTTTGATCATGCCCTCACCAGGCCAGAGCAGAGTCTTCATTAGACAGAGGGAGGGAGTGGAGGGGAGGGAGGGAAAGGGGATACACCTCCAGTACATTCCATGAGCAAAAATTTATCCACAGACAAGGTTGAGTATTAGTTTCAACTGGCTTGATCCAATATATATTACTCATTTCAACTGACAAAGTTTAACAAGTTTCAGTATGACATATCTGACAGGCTACAGGTCAAAAGTTTTAGAACACCTACTCATTCAAGGGATTTTCTTTATTTTTTACAATTTTCTAGATTGTAGAATAATAGTGAAGACATCAAAACTATGAAATAACACATATGGAATCATGTAGTAACCAAAAAGTGTTAAACAAATCAAAATATATTTTACATTTTAGATTCTTCAAATAGGCACCATTTGCCTTGACAGCTTCGCACACTCTTGGCATTCTCTGAACCAGCTTCACCTGGAATGCTTTTTCAAAAGTCTTGAAGGAGTTCCCACATATGCTGAGCACTTGTTGGCTGCTTTTCCTTTACTCTGCGGTCCGACTCATTCCAAACCTTCTCAATTTGGTTGAGGTCGGGGAATTGTGGAGGCCAGGTAATCTGATGTAGCACTTCATCACTCTCCTTCTTGGTCAAATAGCTCTTACACAGCCTGGAGATGTGTTGGTTCATTGTCCTGTTGAAAAACAAATGATAGTCCCACTAAGAGCAAACCAGATGGGATGGTGTATCGCTGCAGAATGCTGTGTAAGCCATGCTGGTTAAGTGAGCCTTGAATTCTAAATAAAATCAGACCGTGTCACCAGCAAAGCACCCCCACATCATAACACTAACTCCTCCATGCTTTACGGTGGAAAATACACATGCAGAGATCATCCGTTCACCCACACTGCGTCTCACAAAGACACGGCGGTTGGAACCAAAAATCTCCAATTTGGACTCCAGACCAAAGGACAAATTTCCACCGGTCTAATGTTCATTGCTCGTGTTTCTAGGCCCAAGGAAGTGTCTTCATCTAATTGGTGTCCTTTAGTAGTGGTTTCTTTGCAGCAATTCAACCATGAAGGCCTGACTCACGCAGTCTCCTCTGAAAAGTTGATGTTGAAATGTGTCTGTTACTTTTACTCCGTGAAGCATTTATTTGGGCTGCAATTTCTGAGGCTGGTAACTCTGATGAAATGATCCTCTGCAGCAGAAGCAACTCTGGGTGTTCCATTCCTGTGGCGGTCCTCATGAGAGCCAGTTTCATCATAGTGCTTGATGGTTTTTGCGACTGCACTTGAAGAAACTTTAAAAGTTATTGAAATATTCCGTATTGACTGACCTTCATGTCTTAAAGTAATAATGGACTGTTGTTTCTCTTTGCTTATTTGAGCTGTTCTTGCCATAAGATGGACTTGGTCTTTTACCAAATAGAAAGAAATTCCATAAATTAACTTTAACAAGGCACACCTGTTAATTGAAATGCATTGCAGGAAATGAAATGCATTGCACCTTATGAAGCTGGTTGAGAGAATGCCAAGAGTGTGCAAAGCTGTCATCAAGTCAAAGGGTGGCTATTTGAAGAATCTCAAATATAAAATATATTTTGATTTGGTAAACACTTTTTTGGTTACTACATGATTCCATATGTGTTATTTCATAGTTTTTATGGCTTCACTAATACTTTACAATGTATAAAATAGTATAAAGAAAGAAAAAACCTTGAACGAGTAGGTGTTTTAAAACTTTTGACCGGAGGTGTATCTGTCAGTGCCTCAAACTCAGATTTATTGCCAGACATTTGAATTTCATTTCACATTTCAAACAGAGAAAGTCCAACCCAAACCCCCATCCACACAGATATAGATACCCTACTGTCCATGTGCAATCCGTCCCACATCTCACCTCTGATGGCCTCCTGGGATTCCAATAGAACCCTCCGCATGCATGGCCACACACAAACACACTTACTTGCACTGTGGAGCTGATCTCGGCAGCAAAGCCTCCGGTGATTGGAGCCTCGTGACTGATAAGTAGCCGTCCGGTCTTGGCCACCGACTGAAAAACACAACACACACAGTCTGATCAATACAGTGTGACACATCACCCACTGACAAAATCTATGGTTACTGTAGACATAATGTCTCTCCCCAGCCTGCCTGGTGTCTAAGGCAAGCATGTGGCAGGCAATGAGACCAGCAGCATATTATGGTACCATGACAAATATACAACGGGGTAGAGGGTGAACATGATTTGAGTAGGCAAATACAGTTTGTAGCATGTTCTAACACAGGGGTTCATAACCTTTTCCCCCCGAGGGAACCCTATTTCACATTTGATACATTTAGTACAGTTAGTTGAGTCAGCCCATGAGTAACAATTCATCACAATATGAATAGCCCCCGGAGATAATAAATACTTAAACTCACACACACACACACACGCAAATCCCATTCTAACAGCATTTGTGCAGCATATGTGTGTGTGTGTGTGCACAAACGAGTGCAGTATTTTCCATAAGCGCTGGCCTTCGGCTAAAAAGCTTCAGATAGTTAGCAGGCTACTTTTTCCACTTAATTGATTAACTCGGCTTCTTCATTGAAAAGTTTCAATTCACTAGCCAGAAAAGTCTGTATAGCCATCTCCCAATAGAATGAACTAAACTGAACAAAAAAATAAAATGTCCTATCACTGTCAACTGCGTTTATTTTCAGCGAACTTAACATGTATAAATATTTGTATGAACATAACAAGATTCAACAACTGAGACATAAACTGAACAAGTTCCACAGACATGTGACTAACAGAAATGGAATAATGTGTCCCTGAACAAAGCGGGGGTCAAAATCAACAGTAGCAGTCAGTATCTGGTGTGGCCACCAGCTGCATTAAGTACTGCAGTGCATCCCCTCCTCATGGACTGCACCAGATTTGCCAGTTCTTGCTGTAAGATGTTACCCGACTCTTCCACCAAGGCACCTGCAAGTTCCCGGACATTTCTGGGGGGAATGGCCCTAGCCTTCACCCTGCGATCCAACAGGTCTCAGACGTGCGCAATGGGACTGAGATCCAGGCTCTTCGCTGGCCATGGCAGAACACTGACATCCCTACCTTGCAGGAAATCATGCACAGGACGAGCAGTATGGCTGGTGGCATTGTCATGCTGGAGGGTCATGTCAGGATGAGCCTGCAGGAAGGGCACCACATGAGGAGGATGTCTTCCCTGTAACGCACAGCATTGAGATTGCCTGCAATGACAACAAGCTCAGTCCGATGACGCTGTGACACACCGCCCCAGACCATGACAGACCCTCCACGTCCAAATCGATCCTGCTCCAGAGTACAGGCCTCGGTGTAACGCTCATTCCTTCGACGATAAACGCGAATCAGACCATCACCCCTGGTGAGACAAAACCGCGACTCGTCAGTGAAGAGCACTTTTTGCCAGTCCTGTCTGGCCCAGCAACGGTGGGTTTGTGCACATAGGCAACGTTGTTGCCGGTGATGTCTGGTGAGGACCTGCCTTAACAACAGGCCTACAAGCCCTCAGTCCAGCCTCTCTCAGCCTATTGCGGACAGTCTGAGCACTGATGGAGGGATTGTGCGTTCCCGGTGTAACTCGGGCAGTTGTTGCCATCCTGTACCTGTCCCGCAGATGTGATGTTCGGATGTACCGATCCTGTGCAGGTGTTGTTACATGTGGTCTGCCACTGAGGGCGATCAGCTGTTCATCCTGTCTCCCTGTAGCGCTGTCTTAGGCGTCTCACAGTACGGACATTGCAATTTATTGCCCTGGCCACATCTGCAGTCCTCATGCATCCTTGCAGCATGCCTAAGGCACACATAGGCAGATGAGCAGGGACCCTGGGCATCTTTCTTTTGGTGTTTTTCCAGAGTCAGATAAAAGGCCTCTAGTGTCCTAAGTTTTCATAACTGTGACCTTAATTGCCTACCGTCTGTAAAGTGTAGACTAGATTTAGTATTTGCCAGAGTAAATTTATTTGTAAGACTAGTTTTTCTGACTAGGTTACTTATCTACCACCTTCCCTCAAAGTCCCACCCACAGTGATTGATTGATTGACAGGTCTGGAACCCTAACAACTGACTCACAAACATCCTGCCCCTTCCCCTGACAATCCCACCCACAGTGATCGATTGACAGGCCAAACTGTTAAAGGGACAGTTCACCTAATATACAAAAATACATATTGTACTGTACTGATGTACAAGCATGATTCAGAAGATGGAGAGAGAGATGTGAAATTAGCTAGAGAAGGATGAACTTTTTCAATGATAACTAGGCCTATCTATCACGTTTCACGTTAGACTTATTAACCACAAAAAGGTAAGACGTGTTTTTAATTCTGGTGCCGCTCTGCAAACACCAACACAATCTTCTTAGCTAGCTAGGTCAAAAGGACATTCAAAGCTCTTCCATATAAGCCGCTCCTCCTAGATAGAATTCTGTGGCCCTAATTCAAATAATGCATGTCATAACAAGATGCCCACTGCCTCACGCCTTCTCCTTAACACTCTCCCGCTCTTTTCTGCCACTCGCAACATTTCTGTTGCATCTTGCTCCATAGTATACACTTGTCTGTCCATCATGCATGTAAACAACTAGCTTGCCTGCTCTATCCGCAAAGGAATGATATAAACCGTTACTTTTTTATTGGTTCGAACCGGTTCAGACCTTTATTTTGCTGGTTGGAACAGTGGAACGGAACGAACTGTATGTTTGCACGGCCAGGCTTTGTGTGATATGGATGTTGGAGAGAAGTAGGATGTGTTCTTTTGAAATGCTATTGGGGTTTGACTTAGGCTGGTAGACAACGAGCTGCATGACATGCTGAGAGAGCAGGATGATCATGGAGATCGCATCTCTCAGGCTGGTCATCTGGCTTTACTGTAAACCCTGCAGCAGCAGGACAACGAATCGGTTGCGGTGGAGGAAGACGACGCAACAGACCACAACGTATATCTAACACTATCGTATAGTCTGATCTCATCCAAACCTCGTCTTTCTCTCCTTAACTCCATCGTCTCCAAGTCTCCTAATCACATCGCTCTATCCTCAATAGATTATTTCCCTACTCTTGATTAGGAGACAAATAAACAGCACAGCAATTCTACTTGACGTAAGTACATTTAGCTACTCCGTCAATCCAGTCTGTAAAAACCTGCTAGTGTTGTGTGGTAGTAATGGACTGGTTCAGCTGAAGTGTTTCTATTGGATCGTGCAGCCCTGAGCTGTGAGTGGAGAGAAATTGCTTCTCCGGTTTGGAATGAGAATATTGTTTCCACAGAGATGATGCATTACAGACAAAGCTGTGATTCTCTCACTTATACAAGAGGGTCTACTGCAGGCATGTGACACACTGCAACTAGAACAGACAGGAAGCAAATTAATCACCTGGCTCCTCCACCTTCTAAACCACTTGGCAAGTGAAGTCCCAATGTATCACAACACGCCCTATCTGCAATTCTGCAGCTTATATACAGCGTTATTTTTTACTTGGTGGTGTGGACTCCTGACCTCACTCAAAACATAGCCGAGAAATACGCATATAGAAAAAGACAAAAACATAGCTTCATTTGTTTACACCAAAAGGTACCACAGATACAGTATCCGTACCAAAAGTGTTCTGGGCGTCTCTGATGTTAAAGAGGTTGGTTGAGTGTTTGTTTACGTTGCTGAGGTCCCTGGTTTGGTTGCAACACACTGACTCGGTCAGAGACCACATACTAATATGGGGATCTCACCATGACAGTCTCCAGAGTCAACTGACTGGAAGAATGCCTGCTTTGACAGCCATGGCATTTCTAGGAATGGACCTCCGGTTGGGAGTAGGACTGTCCAATCACTCAGGAATAGATATTTGTACCATCCCTTTAAAATAATAAATTGCCATTAGATATGTATCCCTGTCGACCGAGCTTGAGTAACTGGCTACAGATCTGGAAAATTGGGAGAACAAGAGGGTAACGGTGCCTGGCAAACAGGGTAAAGCAGAGAGCAAATCAGGCAAGGGGTGAAAGTGGGCACCAATATCATGCTGTGACATGTTACGGAATATGACTCACAGGGAGAGTGAATAAGTGCGGCTACCGCCCAATTCCCTGGAGCTAAATTGACCCCATTCCTCCTGCTTGTTGTCACTCACACACACACACGAGAGAGATTGTGTTTAAATAAGTGTTTCACTTCACTACCTCAGTTAGTGCCAGGAGTGGAGCTGCATACCATACTCCAACACAAGCACAATCTTCAGATGCTTCTAACACAAAGAAGCCAGCGCTGTTATTTCAATTTCGTGAGATAGCATTTCACCCCCCCCCCGGGGGCCAGGGAATCGAATGACCCATTTAGTAATCACACTCCAAATGCCTTCTGGATTTCTGCACTACTAGGCGGGACGGTGGTTTGGGAAGGTCTCTCCCTGGCCCGACGAGTATTCTGATGTGTGATTGTGCATTCCAGTGAATGCTGTGACAATGAGACAAGACAAAATGTAGCTATTGACGTCTGGACCACAACGCAGGGGTATTGCTGAATGTAAAGCAGGGGTGCCCAAAATGTTGGACTATGTGGGCTAAATAGGAGTATGAGAAACAGGTGAGACTTGGGCCAAGAGTACGTGAGATTACACTCTTATTAATAGTCACAAAAATGCTATAAAATAAACACTATCAGATTCAAACTGAGGATTATTCCAGCTCCCAGATCTCTTTCCTCAAATGCTAGATCACACCCAGCAATTTTCTGTTATGAAGAAACGTACATTTTATTGTGAGCTAGACCGTTTAAAGCCATAATCACTGCTTATCCTTTTGGATAAAGATTTTGTGGGACAGACAAAAAAAAACTACGGAGAAGAAACGGCTTCATGTCCATCTCTACTTTTCTTTCAATCTCTAATACGTCCGTCTGTCTTCTTTCAGTCTGTCTATTTTCTGTCTGCCTTCCTTCAGTCAGTCAGTCTTCCTTCTACCCGTTTTCAGTCTTCCATCAGTCAGTCAAGTCTTCATTCTACCCGTTTTCAGTCTTCCGTCTGTCCGTCTCTCCCTGTCCGTCCCGGTCTTCCGCCTCCGTCCTCGCCTCCCGCGT
Source organism: Salvelinus fontinalis (assembly GCF_029448725.1). Taxonomy (NCBI): domain Eukaryota; kingdom Metazoa; phylum Chordata; class Actinopteri; order Salmoniformes; family Salmonidae; genus Salvelinus; species Salvelinus fontinalis. Next base: position 31,269,035 of record NC_074702.1, on the reverse strand, counting down.
GTCTGTCCGTCTGTCTCCCCCCGCTCGTCTGTCAGTCCGTCGGTCCCCCGCCTGTCGGTGAGTGTCTGTCTGTCCGTCTTCCTTCCGCCTCTTTTCTTCGTGTTCCATTTATCAGTGTTCCGTCTGTCTGTCTCGCTCTCTCAGTGGCACACGGCGCTTTTAAAAAGGGCAAATACCATGGCGGTTGCCGTCAGACCTCAGCTTATATTGCTGACCTCACTGGCACTGTCCTACTCACTCATCACAAATCACCGCCTCACCCAGGGGACAGGGACGGGCCAGACACTTTTCTTGGACGCACAATCTCTGACAGCAGTGTACTCATTTACTCAAACATTGTAATTGAGGCCGGACCTTTAACCCTGACTCTTCAGAGGAGCCAGTGACCCTTTCTCAGAAGCACACTACCGATTGATTTCACTCATCAAAATCAATCATGGTGGTGAACATGGACCCAATGTCATAATGTCAATTTGCCTTATATAGACAGTGGTGGAGCCACAGCAGAGGGCCCAGACGTGAGCAGTAGGCTTTATCCACATGAGAATTATACGCTTGGAGCAATGAGAGCACACAGACATGCCATGAATCTCACTGTACACTCCAGCCAGACAAAGACAGGCATGCATACTAACAGGAGGCTTTTATTGCTACAATTTAACTCCTTGGACAGTGGCCTGATGAATCAGTGTGTGTGTGTGAGTGTGTGTGAGAGACAGAAGAAAAGGGAGATGAGGAGAGGAAGAGTGAATTAGTGTGTGTGTGATCCGTGTAATCAAGACTCAAGTAGAACTTTCAAAAACCTCTGAGACATGGAGTATGGCGCTAGGAGGCTACATGATAAATCTCTCCTCCACCTCCTATATGAAAAAGTAAAGCATGAGAAGAGGAAGACCGGAAGGGGGAAATGTGGAGAAATTAAAATAAGAGAAAAGGAAGGGTGAAAGAGGAGAGGGAACGGGAAGGGAAATCTGAGAGAAGCGACGAAAGGCAGAAGTGGACAGAGGAGTGTAGAAGGTAGGCAGAGTTGGGTGGACGGTAAGAACCCAGAGTCAGCCGGGTGGATGGGTAGAGAGCAGAAAGGAGAGCATAAAGAGAGTCCGAGTGGTGTATGGTGGGAGAGGTTAATGTCCTCTCTGGAAAATAAGGAAGACTTAAAAGAAAGGGTTGAAAGGGAAGAGAGAAAAGGAAGGGAAGGCAGAAAGAGATGGCAGAAAGAGGGCGACAAGATAAGAGCATGAGAAAATAGAATGTCCATTGTAGTGGATGTCCATTGTAGTCATTCTATTTCAATAGGTGGGACAAAGGGGTTAATGTCCACTCTGGGTCTGTCGAGTCGCAGTACCAGCCTGGGAGGAGGAAGGTCCTGGCGGTAGGGTGGCGACAGTGGTGACTGCACATTACTGCTCATTGTGCTGCAGGGCTTTCATTAACCCGGGCCCGCTCGCCGGAGAGGGAATGTCATGTTTACAGGCGTTCCCATACACACCCAACATAATGAGCAGAGCTCAGCTTCACTCTACTCTGCCTTGGAGTCCCAGGCCATGCAGCCTACGCTCCGGTCCCAACCACACTACCACCAACCAACATGCAGCCAGCCCAGCCAGCTAACCCAGTAGCACAGCCTTCAAGCTTGAGCCAGTCAGTCCGACTCTGCCTCCGGGTCACTGGATCCACTCATACGGACACGGTTCAAGGCTAAAATCCCTCAGTCGAACAGAAACTTGCCAGGAAATCAATTGAAGAAGTTGAACCTCGACTGATTGACAGTTCTATTATCGCCCAAGGCCTGTCAATATTGCAATTCTGATGGCAGTTCAATAGATTTTCCTGGCTGCTTTGAAAATCTTCAGAAGCCGATATTGATGTCTGCGGGAAAGCAGAATGAAAGAGAGACACAAAGTACAACCACAAACTGATCATGGACTCTCACTCTGTAGGACTGTGTGAAGTCAGAGAAGCGAACAAACACTGCGGTTGAGTGGTACAGAAGAAATCAATGTGTTTCATATTAGCAAAAGTCCAACACAAGTTTTAAATTAGGAGAAACAGTTTATAAAATGTACGGTGGGGAGAACAAGTATTTGATACACTGCCGATTTTGCAGGTTTTCCTACTTACAAAGCATGTAGAGGTCTGTCATTTTTATTATTGGTACACTTCAACTGTGAGAGACGGAATCTAAAACAAAAATCCAGAAAATCATATTGTATGATTTTTAAGTAATTAATGCGCATTTTATTGCATGACATAAGTATTTGATACATCAGAAAAGCAGAACTTAATATTTGGTACAGAAACCTTTGTTTGCAATTACAGAGATCATACATTTCCTGTAGTTCTTGACCAGGTTTGCACACACTGCAGCAGGGATTTTGGCCCACTCCTCCATACAGACCTTCTCCAGATCCTTCAGGTTTCGGGGCTGTCGCTGGGCAATACGGACTTTCAGCTCCCTCCAAAGATTTTCTATTGGGTTCAGGTCTGGAGACTGGCTAGGCCACTCCAGGACCTTGAGATGCTTCTTACGGAGCCACTCCTTAGTTGCCCTGGCTGTGTGTTTCGGGTCGTTGTCATGCTGGAAGACCCAGCCACGACCCATCTTCAATGCTCTTACTGAGGGAAGGAGGTTGTTGGCCAAGATCTCGCGATACATGGCCCCATCCATCCTCCCCTCAATACGGTGCAGTCGCCCTGTCCACTTTGCAGAAAAGCATCCCCAAAGAATGATGTTTCCACCTCCATGCTTCACGGTTGGGATGGTGTTCTTGGGGTTGTACTCATCATACTTCTTCCGCCAAACACGGCGAGTGGAGTTTAGACCAAAAAGCTCTATTTTTGTCTCATCATGACCTTATCCCATTCCTCCTCTGGATCATCCAGATGGTCATTGGCAAACTTCAGACAGGCCTGGACATGCGCTGGCTTGAGCAGGGGGACCTTGCGTGTGCTGCAGGATTTTATTCCATGACGGCGTAGTGTGTTACTAATGGTTTTCTTTGAGACTGTGGTCCCAGCTCTCTTCAGGTCATTGACCAGGTCCTGCCGTGTAGTTCTGGGCTGATCCCTCACCTTCCTCATGATCATTGATGCCCCATGAGGTGAGATCTTGCATGGAGCCCCAGACCGAGGGTGATTGACCGTCATCTTGAACTTCTTCCATTTTTGAATGATTGCGCCAACAGTTGTTGCCTTCTCACCAAGCTGCTTGCCTATTGTCCTGTAGCCCATCCCAGCCTTGTGCAGGTCTACAATTTTATCCCTGATGTCCTTACACAGCTCTCTGGTATTGGCCATTGTGGAGAGTTTGGAGTCTGTTTGATTGAGTGTGTGGACAGGTGTCTTTTATACAGGTAACAAGTTCAAACAGGTGCAGTTAATACAGGTAATGAGTGGAGAACAGGAGGGCTTCTTAAAGAAAAACTAACAGGTCTGTGAGAGCCGGAATTCTTACTGGTTGGTAGGTGATCAAATACTTATGTCATGCAATAAAATGCAAATTGATTACTTAAAAATCATACAATGTGATTTTCTGCATTTTTGTCTTAGATTCCATCTCTCACAGTTGAAGTGTACCTATGATAAAAATGACAGACCTCTACATGCTTTGTAAGTAGGAAAACCTGCAAAATCGGCAGTGTATCAAATACTTGTTCTCCCCACTGTACATGTGAGATCTAGCCTATACTTCACACGGCTAATTTGGTACAACTCTTTCCAACAAAAAAACAAATAGCAGGGTTCACAAAAACAAAATCCAGCACACACGCTACACACAAAAAAACATCCCGGGAGAGTCGCCAGAGCACCTGCAAGAAGAAACTCCCAGCGTTTTCCCCAACCCTCCGTTTCCACAGGGCACTACGTCAAAACCCTGGGACAGGAAGTGAAGACAGTGAACCCTGCCGCCAGCGAGGAGTCGTGGCCCCGTTGGGCTTTAAGTCGCCCTACCCACCCTGTAATCACCGCCGCTGGGTTCTAACTCACACCACCGCCTTGAGATCTCAATAACAAAATGGTAGTCGCGGCGCAGCTTGACTTGTTACACAGGCCTTTTAAGTGGCGCTGCACAATTAGCGAGAGGGGTGAGTGCCTGGTGAATGGCCAATTGAAGCACAGAGTGTGGGAGGAAAACGTGCACACACATACACACAGTCTCAGCACTGGGCCCTTGGCCAAGCCTGCCTACAGAGAGAGGAGTCAGGACGCCAGGGGAGACCTCAGAGAGAAATAACTCCTGACATCCCATAAAGGCCCAATAAACCCAATTCAAATCAATCACACTACCTTTCTGCCCTTAAACCATACCGCCATCAACAACTCGGAGCGCAGACCACAGGACCTGACGAACAGGCATGAGCAGTGGTCTGTAAATGTAAGAAAGGGGGAGTTAAACTTGTGTCATATGATCTCGTTCTTTTTATTTTACCTTTACTTAACTAGGCAAGTCAGTTAAGAACAAATTCTTATTTTCAATGACGGCCTAGGAAGAGTGGGTTAACTGCCTTGTTCAGGGGCAGAACGACAGATTTTGACCTTATCAAATCCCCGAGCTGACCTTGAAACCTTTCCGTTACTAGTCCAACGCTCTAACCACTAGGCTACCCTGCCGTTCTCTGTAGCCAATGTGAGTAAGACCTTGAAACATACTCAAGGCTGCAGGGACAGACGGATTACCAGGATGCGTGCTCAGAGCATGTGCTGACCAGCTGGCAAGTGTCTTCAATTACATTTTCAACATCTCTCGGACCCAGTCTGTAATACCTACGTATTTCAAGCAAACCACCATAGTCTCTGTGCCTAAGCATGCCACGGTAACCTGTCTGAATGACTACCACCCCATGGCACTCACATCTGTAGCCACCAAATGCTTTGAAAGGCTGGTCATAGCTCACATCAACACCATCATCCCAGAAACCCCAGATGACACAATCTCTATCGCAATTCACACTGACCTTTCCCACCTGGACAAAAGGAACACCTACGTGAGAATGCTGTTCATTGACTACAGTTCAGTGTTTAACACTATAGTGCCCTCCAAGCACATCACTAAGCTAAGGACCCTGGGACTAAACACCTCCCTCTGCAAATGGATCCTGGACTTCCTGACGACCGCCCCCAGGTGGTGAGGGTAGGTAACACATCCGCCACACTGACCCTCAACACTTGGGCCCCTCAGGGGTGCTCAGTCACCTCCTGTACTCCCTGTTCACCCATGACTGCATGGCCCAGCACCATCATTAAGTTTGCCGACGACACAACAGTGGTAGGGCTGATCACCGACAACGATGAGACAGCCTATAGGGAGGAGGTCAAAGACCTAGTAGTGTGGTGATCAAGACAAAGTTGAAGATTGTGGACTACAGGAAAGGGAGGATCGAGCACTCCCCCATTCTCATCGACAGGGCTGTAGTGGAGCAGGTTGAGAGCTTCAAGTTCCTTGGTGTCCACATCACCAATTAACTATCATGGTCCAAACACTCCAAGACAGTCGTGAAGAGGGCACGACAAAGCCTATTCCCCCTCAGGAAACGAAAAAGGTTTGCCATGGGTCCTCAGATACTCAAAAGGTTCTACAGCTGCTCAGCATCAGACCGCAAGGCACAACAGAGGGTAGTGCGAACGGCCCAGTACATCACTGGGGCCAAGCTTCCTGCCACCCAGGACCTCTATACCAGGCGGTGTCAGAGGAAGGCCGTAAAAATGGCCAAACTCCAGCCACCCTAGTCATAGACTGTTCTCTCTGCTACCGCACGGCAAGTGGTACCGGAGCGCCAAGTCTAGGTCCAACAGGCTTCTTAACAGCTTCTACCCACAAGCCATGAGACTCCTGAACAGCTAATCAAATGGCTACCTGGACTATTAGCAATTGTTCTCCCCCATCCCCACATTTTTACACTGCTGTTACCCTGTTTATTATCTATGTAGTCCCTTTACCTCTACATACATATTACCTCGACTAACCTGGTCCCCCTGCACATTGACTCTGTGCATAGCCTTCGCGACTTCTAATTTTATAGTTGCTCTTTAAGAAAATACTTGAAGTTATTTTTCTAAAATCTGCATCATTGGTTAAGGGCTTGTAAAGTAAGCATTTCAATTTAAGGTCTCTTGCTCTCTCTCTCAGCCCCTGCTGGTTGTGCCAACTTCTGAAAACAAAAACAGGGAAAAAACAGCAGTTTAGTGTTATGGGGAATTGATGGCTCATTATTGACTCGGCCTATTCTCCATCACTGTGTGTGTGTGCATCTTCACCAATGTGTGTGTATCTGTAAGGTGCCAACGGGTGTGCATCACTCACTTGTACACAGCAGGGTTGTCTCACACTGACTGTATGTCATGTCAACCCTGACCGTAAGCTTCCTCATTGGCCAGTTAGACCACTTTAGATTCAATGTGTACCACATCCCTGAATCCCTCCAGGAAAAAGCGCCTCCAAAAGGATAGAGAGCTCCTTGTTCCTCTCACCCTTTTTTTAATGCCTCTGTGTGGATTTAGCAAATGTAAGCCTGGCCTCCGCTAGAAGGTGACACAGAGGAATTCTAGAAATCTCCAGTGCCGAGGAATGTGGAACACTGCCTGCAGCCTGGAAAGTCAAGTGGAAAGCAGTGTGGGTGTGTGAGTGAGTGATCGGAGGAAAAGGCAATGAGAGAGAGCCTGAATGAAGAGATGGAGATCAAGAGACACCATATTAATCTCACAAACAGTGTTGAAACAAAGGCAGTAAAAATCTCTTCAACAATGGGCTTAACAAATCCCTGTAGTCTGAAAAGCTCCTCACCAATCCACCACAGTGCTAGCATCTGGCAGTGTCGGGTTACACACCATACTTTCACCAGGCAGCGAGCGATAGAGCGGGTGGGGAGGGGGGGGGGGGGGGGTCTCTGGAGCTGCCACCGAAAAACAACCATGAGTCATTTTCCACTGATAAAACCGCCGAAACATCACCACAGTAAGGACACAAGTTATGACATACTGGACAATAAGCACGCAACCCCACTGGGCCAGACCAGAGTACTGTGTTAATATTGTAATTACAGACATCGGCTACAACAATAAATATGTAGGAGCCAGCCCCAAAACCACTGGGCTCTTACTTCGTGAGACATTTTCTCTAGGGATTGTTTCCAGTGCCTTTCGGCCTAAAACGGACCAAAGATATTATAGAATAAGTGCGACCCAGTAAGCATATACAGGCTCTAACCTTGAAAAAAAAAATATATATGTTTTTAAACATTTTAAACAATGAGTAGGTGTGTCCAAACTTTTTACTGGTACTGTGTGACACTGCTTGCCCTCAGCCAGTCAACTGTAATAACCGGCAGCTTGTGAGTATTCTGAACTCAGACTGAGGTGCTTGCTGAGGACATCTACAGTGCACTCAGAAAGTATATTTAACCTTTTACTTACTCCATATTATGTTGTATTACAGCTTGAATTTAAAATATATGAAATATTTGTTTCTCATCCATCTACACACAATACCCCATAATAACAAAGTGAAAACATGTTTTTAGAAATGTTTGAAAATACACGGTATAAAAAAAATATTTCCAAAAATTAATAAAAGAAATCGGTGAACATATCAGAATCGGTTGATATTAGCTAAAAATGCCAAAATTGGTATCAGCTAGTTTAACACCAATGTTAAAACTGATGTCAAAGCTACCGTGCATACCTATATAACGTAGGTACATGACACCATGTAAAATTTGGCGCTACACGTGCAACACAGCATTCCTAACCTAGCCCACAATGTCTGCTGTGTGGATCGAGCAGTCAACAAGTCGAGCAGTCATTTGAAAAATTAAATTTCGGCAAGACAACTCAAAGGCGAAATCCATTAAAAGCCAAGATAATGGAATTCATTGCCATTGACAATCAACCGTTCTCTGTCGTGGGTGATGTTGAGTGTGTGAAGTGTGAAGGTGAACGGAAAGGCTCTGGAGCAACGAACCACCCTTGCTGTCTCTGCCTGCCCGGTTCCCCTCTCTCCACTGGGATTCTCTGCCTCTAACCCTATTACAGGGGCCGAGTCACTGGCTTACTGGTGCTCTTTCATGCCGTCCCTAGGAGGGGTGCGTCACTTGAGTGGGTTGAGTTACTGACGTGATCTTCCTGTCTGGGTTGGCGCCCCCCCTTGCTTTGTGCTGTGGTGGAGATCTTTGTGGGCTATACTCGGCCTTGTCTCAGGATGGTAAGTTGGTAGTTGAAGGTATCCCTCTAGTGGTGTGGGGGCTATGCTTTGGCAAAGTGGGTGGGGTTATATCCTTCCTGTTTGGCCTTGTCCGGGGGTATCATCGAATGGGGCCAGAGTGTCTCCTGACCCCTCCTGTCTCAGCCTCCAGTATTTATGCTGCAGTAGTTTATGTGTCGGGGGGCTAGGGTCAGTTGGTTATATCTGGAGTACTTCTCCTGTCTTATTCGGTGTCCTGTGTGAATTTAAGTATGCTCTCTCTAATTCTCTCGTTCTCTCTTTCTTTCTCTCTCTCGGAGGACCTGAGCCCTAGGACCATACCTCAGGACTACCGGGCATGATGACTCCTTGCTGTCCCCAGTCCACCTGGCCTTGCTGCTGTTCCAGTTTCAACTGTTCTGCCTGCGGCTATGGAACCCTGACCTGTCCACCGGACGTGCTACCTGTCCCAGACCTGCTGTTTTCAACTCTCTAGAGACCGCAGGAGCGGTAGAGATACTCTTAATGATCGGCTAAGAAAAACCAAATGACATTTACTCCTGATTATTATTTGACCATGCTGGTCAAATGTTATGAACATTTGAACATCTTGGCCATGTTCTGTTATAATCTCCACCCGGCACAGCCAGAAGAGGACTGGCCACCCCTCATAGCCTGGTTCCTCTCTAGGTTTGTTCCTAGGTTTTGGCCTTGAGGGAGTTTTTCCTAGCCGCCGTGCTTCTACACTTGCATTGCTTGCTGTTTGGGGTTTTAGGCTGGGTTTCTGTACAGCACTTCGAGATATTAGCTGATGTACGAAGGTCTATATAAAATAAACTTGATTTGATTTGATGCAATAGTGTCACTGCTATTAGCTTCACGACATACATACTACTAGACAACCATTCTCAGGTCTAGCCATAGATTTCCAAGCAAATTTAAGTCAAAACTGTAACTCGGCCACTAAGGAACATTCTTTTTGGTAAGAATCTACCGTCTAGATTTGGCCTTGTGTTTTAGGTTATTGTCCTGCTGAAAGGGGAGTTCAGACTGAAACAGGTTTTCTTCTAGAATTTTGTTTATTCCATTCTGTTTATTTTTTCTCCTGAAAAACTCCCCAGTCCTTAACGATCACAAGCATACCGATAACATGATCCAGCCACCAATATGCTTAAAACATATGGAGAGTGGTATTCAGTAATGTGCTGTATTGGATTTTCCCCAAACCCAGCACTTTGTATTCAGGACAAAAAGTGAATTGCTTTGCCAATATTACTTAAGTGCCTTGTTGCAAACAGGATGCATGTTTTGGAATAATTTTATTCTGTACAAGCTTCATTCTTTTCACTCTGTCAATTAGGTTAGTATTGTGGAGTAATAACTACAATGTTGTTGATCCATCCTCAATTGTCCCCTCTCACACCCATTAAACTATGTAATTGAAATCCCTGAGCAGCTTCTTTCCTCTCCGGCAACTGAGTTAGGAAGGACCCCTGTATCTGTGTAGTGACTGGGTGTATTGATACACCATCCAAAGTGTAATTAATAACTTCCCCATGCTCAAAGGGATATTCAATGTCTGCTTTTAAAGTTTTTACCCATCTACCAGAAGGTGCCATTTGCAAGACATTGGAAAACCTCCCTGTTCTTTGTGATTGAATCTGTGTTTGAAATTCACTGCTCGACTGAGGGACCTTTGTGTGTGTGGGGTACAGGGATGAGGTCGTCATTCAAAAATCATGTTAAAAACACTATTATTGCACACAGAGTCCATGCAACTTGTGACTTACGCATATATTTTTTTTACTACTGAACTTATTTAGGTTGCCATAACAAAAGGGTTTGAAAAATGATTGATTCAAGATATTTTAGCTTTTCATTCATTTGCAAAAATGTGTAAATTCAGGCTGTAATGTGGAAAATGTAAATGGGTGTGAATACATTCTGAAGGCACTGTATATGGTATTATTAAATATATTGATATAAGCCTACTAACTTGATTAAAGTGGCGAAACTGCAGTAGTCAACGGTGTGCGTTCGGTGTAACAAAGCCCATCGCAATTTAATCACTTTTAAATTGTAGCTGTAACAACAAAATGTGGAAAAGGTCAACGGGTGTGAATTCTTTCTGAACGCACTGTAGTTACAGAGCGGGGGTAAAGTCTCGACCCCTGGAAATACCGGCTGTACCAGCCGTCCTGGATCCGACATAGAAACCACTCCGATTGCCCACACCTGCAGACGGGAGGATATTAATCTGCCTCAAAATGGGCACTGAAACCTCGGGAACAGTTGAGATGATGACCCTGCAGAAGCGTGGGGAATTGCGCAACAAATTGTAGCCTGTACCCCCAAATCAAATCGAAGTTAAGTCGTGTACAAAGATTTGCAGATGCTATCGCAAGGGCAACGAAATGCTTGTGTTTCTAGCTCCAACAGTGCATTAATACAATACACACATAATCCAAAAAGTAAAAAGAAAGAAAAATCAGAATGAGCAATGTCTGGATTATAAATATATTCTACCCAGGCTGCCACCCCAAACCCTGTCATTGTAGTATTGTTGTTTTGTTAATATTGCATATTTTAACATTGTATTATATTAAGTGTTTTGCTAGATTAGGATTTTACTATTTGATAATTAAATATGATGTTATGATTGTAAATTGGTTAACAATTCAGTCTGACTGAGAAACCAATAAAACCTTCTACTACTAGAACTACAACACATCTTCCAGAACATTCTCTATTGATCCCCCACCCACGTCACTTTGGAGGAAGATTTTTAACCCACTTAACACCAAAAGCTTTCACCATCATTGTAAAGACCCTACTTATATAGTTGCTTTGACAAAGTCATTTCTGAAGAATATTTATTTTGTGTGATTAGTGATACATGTACATTTGTCCTTCATTTCAGGTTAAAACCTGTGAACTGAACACTTGTTTTAATATGGTGAAACTATTCCTTGTTGAAATACTTTTTCAAAAGAAACATTGAACATTAATAGTCAAATCATAGTGTAAAAGCAGGTGAGCTGGTTCAACTCTTTTTGGTCATTTTCTGGTGTTTTGTGGTAAAAAACAGAGTGGAACCCATATAGATAGGTTGGCTAGGCATGTTTTAACAAGTCACTTTTTTTGGTTAAGCTTGCATTAAATTGCCCCTCCCTGTTGGACACAACATGCCTTCATTCCCTGTCACTTGGGGAGTTATGGCTGATTTAAGATGAAATCGTCAACCCTTTTACGGTCAACCCTGTTACTTTAATTGGCACTTTTCTTAAATTTGAGCTCTTGAAATGGGAAAACATGATTTATGAAGTGGAACGTGCTCTTTATAGCAGAATATTACAATTTGGTTACATTTTTTTTTTTTTTTTTTTTCAGCATTACACACTACCCAAAATGTACGCTTTCGTGGAACAACCCATAAATAATGGATTAATAAAATATTTTAAGAACTCATTGAACTTCATTTACTGGAAGGCATAGTCTTCTGTTGGAGCAGGCTCGTCATAAATCTACTTTAATTGAAAAGCGATGTCCCTGACACAATACTGGGGCCATGTTCCGTGTTTGTTATTGTTTGTTTGAAGTCATCTTTTTCATTGCATATGTAAACTAATGAGAGATGGGTTCCTGCCAGTGAGTGGAGAGATGCTTAGACAAGTCAGCCTCCTGTAGCGCTCAACAACTTAACTCAAGCCTGCTGTGTCCCAGTCTCCCACTATGCAGTCTCTGTCTCGGACATAAACACATGCTCGCACTGTCACCTCGCAACAGTTCAATTAATTCATATATTAGTGGTCTGCGATGCCGTTTGCCAACTGACTCGTTTCGACACGTCCATGTGGCCGCTCAAGGACCTGGTGTTTGGATGCAGTCCATGTTATGTTCATACCTGAACAGAACCACAAAATAAACATGGTTCGGTCCCTGAGACCCCAATGGAACTGGGCAAGCAGTCCGATAGCAGTACAGCCTGCTTAAAATGAAAAGGAACTCACATTCTAAATCCAAAAAGGCTTTCAGGATCAGTTGTACAGTTCAACATATTTTGGGGTTATTTTAAGGAGCTAACATCATTGCGCCAGTACTCATCCTGTACAAGCCAAGACCCTTCTATCAAACGTGTACCTTTGGAGTAATGATAAAGGGAAGCAACACAGCCCAAAAGCAACAGAACAAATTGAGGTTACTAAAATATCTGGTTCTACAGGTCCAGTGTCCACAAGGTTTCTCTTCGAACTTCTCTTCTAGAAGTATGGCGCTAACTAGGGCTGTGCGATATGGCCAAAATCTCATATCCCGATAACGATACATATCGTTATAGGACATTTTCTGTAAATTCAATGAATACATAGTTTACATAAAATGAATACATGTAAAGGCCTATTTCTTATCACATTTTGAATTATACTCAACAAATGGTACAAAAGGTACAAATTTTCAATTAAGTATGTAAGGAGAAATAAAATATGGATGTATAAAATCTAAAAAGGTAAATAGAAAACACTTCAACTATAGTTGCAAACATAAATAAATAAATATTTATTGTAGGGGCTTGCCTGTTTTGCATGTTATTTTGTCATTAAAAAGTGTCACATATCAACTTGCATTTGGCACCTTCGGTCGAGTGTTAGCACCAACTCATGAAACCCCCGTTACTCGACCGTGTAAATTGGGGCCATGTCTTTGCAGATGTAAGTTGTAACGGCAGCTGTTTTCTCCTTCCGTCTTCATGATTCTTTGCCATATGGTGTGCCGCGGGCAAAAGCCTCTTGCAACGTCTAAGTCGGGGGTTTGTTTTGAGCACCCGACTGTACTTTTTTGGGTCTCATCCGTAGACTCTCTCCGTACTGTTTTACATGATTCTTGCATAGGTGGTAAAAGAGGTTAGTGGTGTTTGAGCCTGTTGTTGGGACCGGCCTGCGGCATATTTTACAAAGGACGGTTTTCTGGTCCGTGTCAGACTTTTCATACCCAAACCACGTCCTTGCGACCGAAGTAGCCCCTATTTTAGGTACGAGCTCCATGTCTCCGTGCTCTGTGTCACGTTCACTCTCTTCCACGTTTGTTTGTGTTGCAAATTTCCTTCCACATGCAAAGCGTTATCCAAATATTGCCGTAAAGAGTGTGATTTGCGACGACAAAATAAACGATACAGTATAATACGGTTTTCTATCGTCACACGATATATATCGTCATATTGCCCAGCCCTAGTGCTAACCTGAGGGAAATTCTGCCCATTGATGTTCTGATTCATTTGAGTTGAAAATAATAAATACAAAAGTATATGGACACCCCTTGAAATTAGTGGATTCGGCTATTTCAGCCACACCGATGCAGACAGGTGTATAAAATCGAGCAAACAAGCATGCAATCTCCATAGACAAACATTGGCAGTAGAATGGCCTTACCGAAGAGATCAGTGACTTCCAACTGTGCACCGACATCGGACGCCATATTAACAACTCAGTTCGTCAAATTTCTACACACAATCTCAGAACGGGACTGCCTAGTGCTGAAGAGCGTGAAAATTGTCTGTCCTCGGTTGCAACACTCACTACTGAGTTCCAAACTGCCTCTGGAAGCAATGTCACCGCAATAACTGTTCATCGGGAGCTTCGTGAAATTGGTTTCCGTGGCCGAGAAACCGCACACAAGCCTATGATCACCATGCGCAATGCCAAGTGTCGACTGGAGTGGTGTAAAGTTCGCCGCCATTGGACTGGAGCAGGGGAAATGTGTTCTCTGAAATGATGAATCACGCTTCACCATCTAGCAGTCAGACGCCACTTTGTATAATGTTTTCATACCCTGCATTGCTCGTCTCAGAAGTATATACTGTACTCTATACCATCTACTGCATCTTGATGTAATGTATCATTAGCCATTTTAAAACAATGCCACTTCATATGTTTTCATACCCTACATTACTCATCTCATATGTATATACTGTACTCTATACCATCTACTGCATCTTGCCTATGCTGTTCGGGCATCACTCATTCATATATTTTTTATGTACATATTCATATTCATTCCTTTACACTTGTGTGTATAAAGTAGTTGTTGTGAAATTGTTAGGTTATATTACTTGTTAGATATTACTGCATGGTCGGAACTAGAAGCACAAGCATTTCGCTACACTCGCATTAACATCTGCTAACCATGTGTATGTGACAAATAAATATGATTTGAAATCAGGGTTATGCATAGTGCCAACTGTGAAGTTTGGTGGAGGAGGAATAATAGTCTGGGGCTGTTTTTCATGGTTCGGACCCCTTAGTTTCAGTGAAGGGAAATCTTAACGCTACAGCATACAATGGCATTTTAAACAATTCTGTGCTTCCAACTTTGTGGCAATATTTGGGGGAAGGCCCTTTCCTATTTCAGCATGACAATACCCCCAAGCACAAAGCGAGGTCAATACAGAAATGGTTTGTCGAGAATGGTGGGAAAGAACTTGACTGGCTTGTACAGGGCCCAGTACTCAACCCCATCGAACACCTTTGGGATGAATTGGACCACAGTCTGCGAGTCAGGCCTAACGTCAGTGCCAAACCTCACTAATGCTCTTGTGGCTAAATGGAATCAAGTCCCGCAGCAATGTTCCAACATCTAGTGGAAAGCCTTCCCAGAACAGTGGAGGCTGTTATAGCAGCAAAACTCCAAATTAATGCCCATGATTTTGGAATGAGACGTTCGACGAGCAGGTGTCCACATACTTTTGGTCATGTAGCGTAGATTTGTTTCATTGTGGGGTAGTTACTGAAAGATTGACTTATTAAGCAAAAATTACAAGGTCATGGTTTGGAAGTTTGAAACGAACCACAGCAGCGTGGAGATCTTGTTTACCTCACCATCATAATATGGTTTCCTTAAAACAGTCAAAATAAATCAGTTGTACAAACATGATGCAATGCAAATAGCCTGGGTAGTCATTTCATTACTTGTTCAGGAGTCTAATGGCTTGGGGGTAAAAGCTGTTGAGAGACCTTTTTGTCCTAGACTTGGTGCTCCGGTACCGCTTAACATGCGGTAGCAGAGAGAACAGTCTGTGGCTGGGGTCTTTGACCATTTTTAGGGCCTTCCTCTGACACCGCCTGGTAGAGAGGTCCTGGATGGCAGGCAGCTTAGCCCCAGTGATGTACTGGGCCGTTCGCACTACCCTCTGTAGTGCCTTGCGGTCAGAGGCCGAGCAGTTGCCGTACCAGGCAGTGATGCAACCAGTCAAGATGATCTCCATGGTGCAGCTGTAGAAACGTTTTGAGGATCTGAGGACCGATGCCAAATCTTTTCAGTCTCCTGAGAGGGAATAGGCATTGTAGTGTCCTCTTCATGACTGTCTTGGAGTGTTTGGACCATTCTAGTTTCTTGGTGATGTGGACACCATGGAACTTGAAGCTCTCAACCTGCTCCACTACAGCCTCGTCGATGAGAATGGGGACGTGCTCGGTCCTCCTTTACCTATAGTCCACAATCACCTCCTTTGTCTTGATTACGTTGAGGGATAGGTTGTTATTCTGGCATCACCCAGCCAGGTCTCTGACCTCCTCCCTATAAACTGTCTCGTCGTTGATCAGGCCTACCACTGTTGTGTCATCGGCAAACTTAATGATGGTGTTGGAGTCGTGGCTGGCTGTGCAGTCATGAGTGAACAGGGAGCACAGGAGGGGACTGAGTAACGGATGTGAAATGGCTAGCTAGTTAGCGGTGGTGCGCGCTAATAGCGTTTCAATCGGTTACGTCACTCTGAGACCTTGAAGTAGTGGTTCCCCTGTTGTTGATGTGTGCAGAGGGTCCCTGGTTCGCGCCCGGGTCGGGGCGAGGGGACGGACTAAAGTTAAAACTGTTACATGAGCACGCACCCCTGAAGGGCCCCTGTGTTGAGGATCAGTGTGGCAGATGTGCTGCTACCTACCCTCACCACCTGGGGGCGGCCCATCAGGAAGTCCAGGATCCAGTTGCAGAGGGAGGTGTTTAGTTAAGTGGAGTTAATGTGAGCCATGACCAGCCTTTCAAAGCACTTCATGGCTACGGATGTGAGTGCTACGGGTCTGTAGTCATTTAGGCAGGTTACCTTAGTGCTTTTGGGCACAGGGACTATGGTGGACTGCTTGAAGGATGTTGGTTTTACAGACTCAATCAGGGACATGTTGAAAATGCCAGTGAAGACACCTGCCAGTTGGTCAGCACATGCCCGGAGCACAGGTCCTGGTAATCCGTCTGGCCCAGCGGCCTTGTGAATGTTGACCTGGTTAAAGGTCTTACTCACATCGGCTGCAGAGAGCGTGATCACACAGTCATCCGGAACAGCTGATGCTCTCATGCATGCATGCCTCAGCATGCATGCCTTACATGTCTCAAAGCGAGCATAGAACTGATTTAGCTCGTCTGGTAGGCCCTTATCACTGGGCAGCACTCGGCTGTGCTTCCCTTTGTGGCCTATAATAAGTCCTGCCACATCCGACGAGCATCCGACGAGCATCGGAGCCAGTGTAGTACGATTCAATCTCGGTCCTGTATTGACGCTTTGCCTGTTTGATGGTTCGTCGGAGTGCATAGCAGGATCGTATAAGCTTTCGTATAAGCTTTCTTGTTAGAGTCCCGCACCTTGAAAGCGGCAGCTCTACCATTTAGCTCAGTGTGAATGTTGCCTGTAATCCATGGCTTCTGGTTGGGGTATGTACGTACAGTCACTGTGGGGACTACTGATGTGGTGTACTCCTCAATGCCATCAGAAGAATCCCGGAACATATTCCTGTCTGTGCTAGCAAAACAGTCCTGTAGTTTAGCATCTGCTTCATCTGACCACTTTTTTAATAGACCGAGTCACTGGTGCTTCCTTCTTAAATGTTTGCTTATAAGCAGGAATCAGGAGGATAGAATTATGGTCAGATTTGCCAGAACGCGGTCAGTGAATAATTAAAATGCCTTTAAATGCAGGCCACCATCCACATCGATGGGGCTTCAGTGGAGCAGGTAGACCGCTTCAAGTTCCTTGGTGTCCAAATCACTAAAGACTTAAAATGGTCCAAACACACATGCAGTCGTCAAGAAGGCGCGACAGTGCCTCTTTCCCCTCAGGAGGTTGAAAAGGTTGATTATTGCATTGTTGGGTTAAGAGTTTGCAATAAAGGCATTTCACTGTACTTGTGCATGTGACTTAAAAATCCCATTTTGAAACACAACACAAGTAAAACAGTCAAAGAAATGTATTCAAAAGTTTTTAAAAAGTACGACCAAAAAAACTACAGTACCACTACACCCACAGCCATAGACTGAGGAAAACGTCTGTTACTTGTGACATTGTATTCAAAACACTCCATCAATCCTAAAAAAGTGTTTGCATTTCGCATTGCTTCCATCCCAGTTCATGACAAACAAAGTCTGAACACTCCGTTCCACTGCCGGTACAGTATATTTGCTAGATTTCTTCGAGTAGGACAGCACTTAGTGGGCGAGGTGGGCCAGATTGGTAAGTGGTAAGTCTTATCTAAAGCAAGTGAACAAGCTCTAGAACTCCCGATATAGTAAGCAGCACCACTTCCCAGAAACACAGTCTTGGAGAAAAGGCCACGCTGCCGATATTGCATCCATGTCCCCTTCGTTCTCATACCATCATCTATTTCTCTCTCACTGGCTCTGACGATAGACACATCTTCATTTAGCAGAGAGATCAGTGGGTGCAAACACACAAATCTAGTTAGATTACTCTTGCCTCTTATGGGTTCAGCCAATGGGTTGCGTCACCTCGAGGGACGAGGCCCAACACTTTGAGTCAGTCTAACTGAAGGAAACACACAATTCTATTAAAAGGAACCGATTTTTACAGGAAGTATACACATTAAATCAACACAAGTGCATTATGACCTTTTCACACCATCGTACCAAAAAGGGTAAGCCCATACTCGTGTCACCAGCGGACCCGTAGGCAGACAGACCTCTCCACTGTGCATTAGGGATAACGTATACAAGTCTATGTGAGGGATGTGCTAAAATGTCAATTCTAGGCCGATACTGATTTGGCCAAAAATCATACCAAGAGTCTTCCATTCACTGCTACAAATCAATCAATTGACAAATGGAAAGACTGTATATTATCCATAGTGGATTATCATCAGTTTCTGTAGTGACAATCACACCTTTCATATCCACGCCTTTAAGTACCCACGCAACCCTGGGGCTTTTAAAATTAAAAAAAATTCCACTCCCTGTGAACTTTGAATAAACGAATGAAACAGCCAGTCAGCACCTGCCACACTATACCACCTGCCAACACATCTGTGTTACCATGGCAAGTGTTAGCCTTCAGTGTGAAGTGCCGACTGCCGGGAACACCAGCCCCTCGGGTAACCAAGTTCAGCAAACATGCTATGCCCACACCACTCACTCAGAGCAGACAGGGAGAACATGTCACTGGCCGTTTCATGTTTACACATCCCTTTCCACTTGTCAAATAGGACACGCCAGCAGCTATCTGTGGCAGTAGTGCTCTGATGTAGCAGAAGGATAAAGTAGAGGAGTTCCCTCCATGTTGCGGGAAAGTCAGAGTGGTCTGTTCAGTCTTCGCTCTCCTTTACTTTTTGCTCCGTTACAGTGGGTGTTCTGGCTTTTCTTTGGCAAAGTCGCACATATTTCTGGAGAGGAGGAAGGAGAAGTGAGCACACACACACACACATTTCCAGGGGTCATTAAGGGACACCATATGATGTGGCATGTGTTTCCCGAGGCTGGGGAAATAGGAACGGTGTGTTTTATGGGAGCAGATAGGACTTGCAGATTCCCAAACCAGAACGGACTTGCTGCCTGCGAGGCGGACAAACGCCAAAGCGAAGAAATATTGTGTGCGATGACAATAGCAATGTTGAGAGAGGGGAGAGTACGCAAGTGAGGTCAAGAGGAGGTAAAAGTATTAAAGTCAAAAGGGGATATCGATGACCAAGAGAGAGTTAACAGACCATGACCAAGTGTGAGGAGAGACGGGAGACAGGGAGATATCTAAAATAGCATTTCCCAGCCGTGACCTAAAGGATATGCTATCTTATTATAGTGTCAGCTCCATGGCCCTCTGCTGTGAGATCAATCCCAGGTGAAATAAGCTAATCTTGACAGTTCATAGTGGAACGTATTTCATCAGTGCCTTGGTGACCTTAAAATGAGCCTGAGAAGAAGTCTTTAAAACATCTTCAAACCCACTGACTGAAGGCAATGAGGACACAATGAAATGAAACAGTACATGACCTCTGCCGTTCGGATACTAAAAAGGACATGAACCCTCCAGATGCCTACCACACGGACCTGGGTACAAAACGCCTTTACATGTCTCACTGCAAAATCAAAAACACCTAAATTCACCGGGAATTGTCTCAAACGCATTTTATAGCGGACATGGGCGCATGGAGTTTGGAACCTCAAAGCATGAGCCCGAGCCACATCTTGATCACGTTAGACGGTTCTTTGCTTTGGAAAGACCCAGTCTGGAAGGGTATTGTGTGTCATGGGAGGTCGAAGCAGTCAAAATAGCTATTTTGGAGAGAGCTGAAGCTATGGGTGGAAAGTAATAAGAGCTTCATTGTAGGGAGAGGGCCTAAGATCTTCCAGGACCCAGGCCTTTTTGGCCGACGGGTCTGGTTTGTGCGGCATGGGAAGTGCCATCTCCAATCACCGCTAACTGAGCCACCGCTTTATTACTGACTGCACTCCCTCAACAAACGGTTTCACACTGGCCAGATCGTAGTCTGACCAGGACTGGAAAATGCCTCTGAATCACTGACTAGGCACTAATACGAACCTGGACTAGTATTGAATATGGACAAGGAGCCGTACAATGCGGTAGAAATGTCTGATCAAAATTTGATTGTACAAGAGCCCTTAAGATGTAGGCCACTGGAAAAACAACAACAACAGACTGAAGGGCTGTCAAAGAGGATGATATGGGTTTCTATATACATTTCCACACTGGCTTTTGACCCAGGAGCAAGAGAGAGGGAGACTTTCCACATTATATCATTTGAGCCTGTGGGTCTGGCAGGGCCAAACCAGCCATTTTGTTTATCCCTTAAATGAACGACTATTACATTTACTGGACTGCCGCAGACAGCGGCACAAAATACAGTTTTTCCCTCCATTTCTACAGCAATTTCTGTCTATTCCCTTTGTCAACAAGAGACTTGACTGTATATTTAGATCCCTGTGTCGCCGCCCGGTTACCACCGGGGTGGATGGCTCCCGGATGGAGGGAACAGGAAACCCAGAGCTATCGCGTTAATGATCACATGTACTAAGAGACACACATCTATAAAGACCCACCAGGATCAAACAGATAAGAACTAATTGAACTGACTCATATGGACAATCTGGGCATGGGTGTCCTCGGTTCAACAACGCTGAGGAGAGACGCAGGAGCCGACTGTGACTCATAGATTTATATGGAGTCCTAATTGAACTCCAGTGTTAGGATGTGCGTCCATGAACCAACAAGCCGAGCGTGTGTGTACACACACATACACACACACTCTGCCTGCTCATGAGCCCATCAACCCATTTAATGCAAGGCGATGTTAGCGCACGTAGGTATTCCTAGAAACGCTGGAGATCAAGCGAACAACCACTGAATTAAAAAGCAGACTGAATTCTTTCTGACATGTACTTGAGGCCAAGAATAGCACTGACAGTCGAAATCAACGAATCGGAGAATAATACTATTTACAAGCCTCTGATGGCGACAATTGTGCCAGTTTTTTTATTTCCTCATGTCAGCATATAGACTGGCACATAATGAATCCTAGAAATTCTCAATAGAGTCGGAGAAAGCCAACTCCGATGGAACAGGATAAAGATTGAGGTTACAATGCTCTGTGAGTTATTCCTCTGAGCAATCGTTTGATGAAATGTCACATCGCCCCTTTCGCAGCAAAAGATCTAAGGCTCTGAGGCCAGAGAGGGCTGTGTGACTTGGGTAATTCTGGCCACAGTCGTCCTCTGTAAATCCAAAATAGCTGGTGAGTCAAGAGAAGGAAAGAAGAGGTTTGTGACAACTGTGCCGCCGGCTGACCGGCCCTACATGTGTAGGACTTGTTTCAATAAAATGCCAAAATGTAAATTAATGTGGAAATTCCTGCAATAGCTGCCTTGTGTGAAAGCCCCTGTGTCTGGAAAAAGGCTCAGCATCAGCAGTAGTTCTAGCCACAGAGCCAGGGCAAGCGGGCAGGGAGCACCCAGGGCTTGCCCTCAGTCGGTCAGTCTGGGTGACCAGGGGCACCAAGGTTTGACCTCACTCTCCACCTAACCTTTGAATATTAGGCCTACTTTAGGATTGGAAGTGGAGGATTCCGGGTAGTCAGAGGGGCGACAGAAAGAGTAGCGTAAGCACACATAAAGGGGGTCTGGTTCACATTAGAGATTAAGCAGGGACTTGGACCAGATTGCATTTTTAGGTAGGATGAATGATCATTTAGTTTAGTCATAGACATAGACATATTCCTGGACAGCAGCTCATTTGATTTAAAAAGGTTCCACTCACACTCAATAGTTCTGGGCTGGTGTCTGAAATCCCGGTTACGTCAATGCTAATGAAATAACATTTTTAGTTCTCTGTTACTCTTGGATTTATACAATATGGGTTAGTGAAACCAACCATAAAAGGGAAACATTTTCCCTATCGTCAGGCAGCTATGCCCCCTAAATTTCTGTGCAATGTGAGTACAATCAATCTAGCTCTTCAAATGCAGATATGGAAAGGTAGACTAATTTCAAAGGCGACCTTTATGTGCTATACATTGTAGCACCTAAGGGGACCTACACTGGTAAAAACCTCTAATTCAACCTCTCAGCAGCCAGCACTTCCCAACTAAGACGACAGGAGTATTTCACACAAGAAATCCATTATGGCACTCAGTGGATGAATACTTGTGTCTAGTCTTCACCCACCCCCCATTGCAGAGGCAGACCATTGGCCACAGGTGGGAAAATAAAGTACGCACTCAGTCAGGGCAGACCATTTGAAATGATGATACTGAAACATGGGGCATTTGGTTTTCTGTGCGTTGTGACCCAAACAGGCACTGCTAAGACAGACACATTTTTAAAAACCACAGTACTTCAGCATAGCCATTTCTGGGTAACAGAACCCATTTCCCCTGTCCACTAACCCACCTTTCGTGCATAAAAGGAGCCAAAATTCGAGTTCATGTCAGGGTTGTTTTCATTAGCTGGCCCCACTGTCTGAAAACATAAAAGGGATTCTCTGCTTTCACTTTGAGAGGAATCAGTAGTCTTACGTAAGCTTCTTTTCTTTTTAAACAGACACCCGCATTTGTTCCTCATTTAAAATATGGACCATGAAGTTCTTTATGCTTCAGATTTATTAAAAGATAAAACAAAATATTTTAATGTTGCATTCATGGCAAATCGGGTACAAAGAACATGGCGATTATTTAGCCTGTGGTTAATTCATCCTCTCCAGTTAATTGCGTGATTAAAAGGTTCTCTACTCATCCACGACAGCCAAATAATGCCACATGGGGCATATAGGGCAACACACAGAGACTGCTGCACAACAACACATTCCCTGGCAGTGTTGTCGGCTTTTGAATTTCACGGCTATTGGACTGAGGGAGGACATAACGCCTTACCAAGAGAAAACAGAGACATACGTAATAAGAGAATGAGGAGATAAGGGGGCTACAAACTGACACGGAAATGGGGAATTAAAAAAAGGTATGAGGATGGATAATCCACAACACGTTTAGCTGAAGGAGAGGAGAGAAGGGAAAACAGTGGAGTGGAAGACAAGTGTTGTTGGCAAGGTGAAGACGGAGGCCTTGCCCCCGAGAACCATATGCGGTGTATAAACACACTATTCAATTTCATATAGCCGGTTTAATGGGGCGGCCGTTGCTGAAAATCACCCCGTTTATTTGAGAAAATAGTCTCTGAACAAAACAGCCCATAACAGACTGTTGCTGACTTCATTTGATGCGTCCCCGTGCCAAGACAATAACAATATATGCCATTGATTCCAATTGGCCTCACTATTAAATTACTGCCCTGCGACCACAATTTTGATCTTGTGCCTTAAGATTTACTTGGCAGCGGCAGGCCTCGCAGAGTTTACCAACTGTGTCATGTGCCGCACCAGAGGGACTTTAAAATTGCATGATAAAACAGACACTATAAAAATCCATCCGGCACTTTTGCCAGAGTGCCGTGTCCCCAGCAGTTTGCCACGTTCACAACAACACAGTATGTGGCGGCACATGTGAAGTGGACCATTTAAAATGCGTGGCATTGGCACATCTCGGGAGGTGACAAAATACAGTGCCTTCAGAAAGTATTCGTATCTCTTGACTTATTCCACGTTTTGTTGTGTTACAGCCTGAATTCAACATGTATTATATTTATTTATTTCTCACCCATCTGCTGGTAAAGTCATCTCCCAGTGTCTGGTGGAACGCAGACTGAGCCAGGTTTTCCTCTAAGATTTTGCCAGTGCTTAGCTCTATTCTGAAAAACTCCCCAGTCCTTAACGATTACAAGCATACCCATAACATGATGCAGCCACCACTATACATGAAAATATGGAGAGAGGTACTCAGTAATGTATTATATTGAATTTGCCTCAAACATAACACTTTGTATTCAGGACAAAAACTGAATTGCGTTGCCACATTTTTTACTTAAGTGCCTTGTTGCAAACAGGATGTTCTGGAATATTTTTATTCTGTACAGGCGTTCTTTTCACTTTGTTAATTAGGTTAGCATTGTGGAGTAACTACAATGTTGTTGATCCATCCTCAGTTTTCTCCTATCACAGCCATTAAACTTTAACTGTTTTAAAGTCACCATTGAAATCCCTGAGCGGTTTCCTTCCTTTCCAGCAACTGAGTTAGGAAGGACGCCTGTATCTTTGTAGTGACTGGGTGTATTGATACACCATCCAAAGTGTAATTAATAACTCAAAAGGGATATTCAATGTCTGCTTTTTATTTTTTCCATATACCAAGAGGTGCCCTTCTTTGCAAGGCATTGGAAAACCTCCCTGGTCTTTGTAGTTGAATCTGTGTGGTTGAATTTGAAATCCACTGCTCCAGCCACCCAAGACACAGACCAAGTCGGGAACCAACAGGACCCTAAACCGCTTGTATCCCCAAGCTATAATACTAATCAATAGCTGCACAGAATATCTGCATTGACCCTCTTTGCACTAACTCTTTTGACTCATCACATATGATGCTGCTACCAGCGTTTATTATCTATCCTGTTGCCAAGTCACTTTACCTCTACCTACACTACCGTTCAAAAGTTTGGGGTCTCTTCGAAATGTCCTTGTTTTTGAAAGAAAAGCATATTTTTTTATCCATTAAAATATAAAATTGATCAGAAATACAGTGTAGACATCGTTAAATGTTGTAAATGACTATTACAGGGGCTGAGTCACTGGCTTACTGGTGCTCTGTCATGCCGTCCCTAGGAGGGGTGCGTCACTTGAGTGGGTTGAGTCACTGACGTGATCTTCCTGTCTGGGTTGGCGCCCCCCCTTGGGTTGTGCCGTGGCGGAGATCTTTGTGGGCTATACTCGGCCTTGTCTCAGGATGGTAAGTTGGTGGTTGAAGGTATCCCTCTAGTGGTGTGGGGGTCTGTGCTTTGGCAAAGTGGGTGGGGTTATATTCTTCCTGTTTGGCCCTGTCCGGTGGTGTCATCGGATGGGGCCAGAGTGTCTCCTGACCCCTCCGGTCTCAGCCTCCAGTATCTATGCAGCAGTATTTTGTGTTTCGGGGGGCTAGGGTCAGTTTGTTATATCTGGAGTACTTCTCCTGTCTTATCCGGTGTCCTGTGTGAATTTAAGTATGCTCTCTCTAATTCTCTCCTTCTCTCTTTCTTTCGGAGGACCTGAGCCCTAGGACCATGCCTCAGGACTACCTGGCATGATGACTCCTTGCTGTCTCCAGTCCACCTGGCCGTGCTGCTGCTCAGTTTCAACTGTTCTGCCTGGGGCTATGGAACCCTGACCTGTTCACCGGACGTCCTACCTGTCCCAGACCTGCTGTTTTCAACTCTCTAGAGACAGCAGGAGCGGTAGAGATACTCTTAATGATCGGCTATGAAAAGCCAACTGACATTTACTCCTGAGGTGCTGACTTGCTGCACCCTCGACAACTACTGTGATTATTATTATTTGACCATGCTGGTCATTTATGATCATTTGAACATCTTGGCCATGTTCTGTTATAATCTCCACCCGGCACAGCCAGAAGAGGACTGGCCACCCCTCAGAGCCTGGTTCCTCTAGGTTTCTTCCTAGGTTTTGGCCTTTCTAGGGAGTTTTTCCTAGCCACCGTGCTTCTACACCTGCATTGCTTGCTGTTTGGGGTTTTACGCTGGGTTTCTGTACAGCACTTCGAGATATCAGCTGATGTAAGAAGGGCTATATAAGTGCATTTGATTTGATTATTGTAGCTGGAAACTGCAGATTTTTTATGGAATATCTACATAGCCGTACAGAGGACCATTATCAGCAACCATCACTCCTGTGTTCCAATAGCACGTTGTGTTAGCTAATCCAAGTTTATCACTTTAAAAGGCTAATTGATCATTAGAAAACCCTTTTGCAATTATGTTAGCACAGCTGAAAACTGTTGTTCTGATTAAAAAAGCAATAAAACTGGCCTTCTTTAGACTAGTTGAGTATCTGGAACATCAGCATTTGTGTGTTCGATTACAGGCTTAAAATGTCCAGAAACAAAAACTTCTGAAACTCGTCAGTCTATTCTTGTTCTGAGAAATATAGGCTATTCCATGCAAGAAATTGCCAAGAAACTTAAGATCTTGGACAACGCTGTGTATTACTCCCTTCACAAAACAGCACAAACTGGCTCTAACCAGAATAGAAAGAGGAGTGGGAGGCCCCGGTGCACAACTGAGAAAGAGGACAAGTACATTAGAGTATCTAGTTCGAGAAACAGACGCCTCACAAGTCCTCAACTGGCAGCTTCATTAAATAGTACCCGCAAAACGCCAGTCTCAACGTCAACAGTGAAGAGGCAACTCCGGGATGCTGGCCTTAAATTGGGAATTCATTTTTGTCTTCTTATGCCTTTAAGGGGAAAGCAATCTAAACGTAATCAGATTACGTTACTGAGTTTGGGTAACCCAAAAGTTAAACTACTGCTAACAATTTTTGGACAGGTAACTAGTAACTAACATAATACATTTAGAAAGTAACCTACCCAACCCTGAGTGAGTGAGTGAGTGAGTGAGTGAGTGAGTGTGTGTGTGTACACAAATGATATAGCCTAGCATGCCTCTTACCTTGCAAACGGTCTCAGTGTCCCAAGGCAAGATGGTCTGTAGATCTATGAGTTCGCAGGACACACCCAGTTTCTCCTGAGCCATGTTGGCCACTTCCCTCAGCACATGGATCTGCAAGGCAGGAGTCAGCGATCAAGACCGTGTATTCCATTCTAATCCACAATGGATATTAGAACATTTTATAATGCCATCAATAACCCCTTTTAGAATCAGCAGAAAACCACTACACAGCACCCCTTATTAACTTTCAAGTCAGTTTAGACTAATGAAGGAAGTTGCTTGGATAGACTCCATGTTTATTGGCAGATTAGAACGCTGTATGTTTCCAGATAATGACTGCTGTGCCTGTGAATCATCGGCAATCTAACAGCAGGACATACTGGCTCCATCGTTATTATCCCCAAGCTGTGCATCAGGGCTTTGAGTGTGTCTATGAATGTGTGTGAGGGTTACTGAACAAAATCTATTCATGTGTGGGTCTTGGGTGATCGTCATGAGTCATAACCAGACAGCCAATTGATATAAAAAAAAACACAGCAATCTAAGGACTTCTAATCCATTTAGACAAGATTCGACAAAAGGCATATTAAAATGATAAATATTCTGGTTTTAGTCAACAATGCCAGAGATGACTACTAATATACTGAATATTGCTGAAGCAACAACAGAGCCTAGAACTTCTGTCAAGATATGAACAGGTTTAAAGTGTGCAATAAAATGACATTTTACAATATAACAGTAGGACTAGCAAAATGAACCCCTCTGTTTCGCTCATTAGCAGGCCTTCACTGCAGGTTCCAGGCGCGGTTCCGACCGCTCCACTCGCTGGGAGTTGTTTTCTTTTCGCTCGTCCATGGAGGGCTGATGGATTACCGGAGTAATGGGGTGACATTTTAAAAAGCCCCGATTTCGACTACTTGGGTGTATTTTTCATCTTTGCAAAGTTGACGGCTTTGATGGAGTTGATTTCCCAGTCATTCCCGGCCCTCCGGCTTAGACCCCCTCTGCTTTACAGCTGTACCTACATTAGTCTATTTCTCTTGGTGGGTTAAGCCCGTTAAGTGGGCGAGCAGAATCTTTGTAAGAGACAACGACACCAAGAGCGCTATAGAGACCATAATCCTCTCCTGAGGAAACTAAAATCAGGGGGACAGGAGTTGAAGACAATGGAAGGCCTTGTGTAGACGTGGACCGTTAACACCGTGGCGCAGCGTCGGTCCAACGGAGACGTCAGTGTAGACACGATAAACCACCGACCCCTGGCGAGAAAGCCCCTGTTGAGAGGCGTGGGCTTGTGATGGAGCTAGGAGTTCATCCACGGCTCGTCCCCGTCGGCTTAAAAAAATGTCAAAGACCGAAGACGTAGCGCGGATGTCCCTACTCTGCCCGCCTCCAAACCATAAACTATGACTTCTGGCTAAGGTCATGACTCATGCACGGTCATAAATAGATATATAGCTCCGTCTCCTCTATGGCTCGAGTATGTAGAATCAACCCACGGCTCCTTCTTCCACGTCTCACCTGTGTTCCCCACGCGACCAGAGTGACGTCACTTCCTTCCTGTATAACCTCGGCCTGCGAAAGTGGGATGGTGTAGGCCTCTGTAGGGACCTGCTCCACTGCAAAACAAACAAAGAAAAAACAAACACAACCTCTAATCTCAATTGTTTCAAAAACCTGTACTCTCATCTCCTCCCCTTCATCTGCACTGATTGTAAATGACTTGACAGGTGAAATCCCTATAGTGGAAGCTAATCTTGCAAATTCTTGCAGATCAGTCCAGTGAAGGAGAATATCTTATACGTACGGCCAACATGACCTGATACACATATGCAACTACAGTACTACACACGACAGGAATATGATTGGGGGTCAATCCCGAACACACATGAATCACTCTGTTATGGCCAACTGTGGTCGCGCTGTCAAACGATGGTCCATAACCGCACGTAGAGCTCAATGATGGAGAGGATGACAAGGGAAATAACCGGCACAAATGAAAGCCTACAATCTGTGCTTCCAGTTAGGAACAAAGTCTCTGGCCCATTTGAGATGCTTTTTCCAGACCTCATCAATCACAAGGAGCCTTGTGCGCGCCTCTCTATGGTCCTCTGTAGCTATGTTTGTAGAGCATGACGCTTGCAACACAAGGGTAGTGGGTTCAATTCCCGGGACCGCCAATAGATAAAATGTATGCACGCATGACTAAGTCGCTTTTGGATGACAACGTCTGCTGAATGGCAAATATTATTACTTTCATTATTAATTATTATAATAATACATCTACGCACTAACAATATATAGTGAACAACTATAGGCCAGTCACCCTGATCAATTTGGAAAACAAAATATTTGCGGGATTGGATATAGTTCAAAATGTGTCCCACACACACAATGGACATTACGTTCACGCATCAGACTTTCTCTTGGATCCTTTTCCAAAGAGACTAACCCTTTGGCACCCTATTTGTAGAAATCTTGGAGTTCATAAACACTTGATGGCAACAAAAAAAACGGAGGCAACAACATAGCCTATTGTGTAGTTATGTGGTAGCAACATTACACAGGTCTTTGGCACTCTTCATACACAGCTTTGACCCTGACAAGCAAGATAAGACCTTCAGAAAGTGTGTGCGGGTGTTAAGTGGGGAGACTGGTGCTCTTTAAAAGTCTCTTGCATGGTAACACATGAACTGCAACTGTCATTGGGCGTACTATTGATACTCAAGGGAGACATTACGGTTTCCGACTCCACGATATACTTCCCAGAACAGTCGGAATGACTTCCACCCATTCCCCCTCTAGAGGTCAAGACACAGGCTTCCGACTTCTAGTTTCGGGCAGTCATTTCAAACGAGTGAAAAGAGCTACCTCTGGCAAGCCTTTTCCCAACCCAATCCTGAAGTCAGTGTGTGTGCTGGTACATGGTTCAAATGCATCATGGATTGAATGGGGCGTGAATGATCGATTCACCTTTCGGCCACATGGGACATTTCTTTACAATGAAATGGCTTCCAGATTTAAGTGATGTCAGGGCTTTTATTTTGGTTAATCAGTACCTCTCAGAGCAAGTCATCTAATCATCAGGGTGATTCAGAAAGATGTGGAATTGGAAAAAGAAAAATGCACTCTTTCAAAATCAAAATAAACTCCAGTGACGGAATTTCAAACGATTTCTCTCTCGGGAACATCTTGAGACACTTATAATACGTAAGCACACAATAAGCTAAAATTCGAAAGTTTTTTCCAAAATCTACTAAATTAAGCTTACACAGAAAGCCACAACAAGCATCAAGTAAAACCCCTGCCACCATCGAACAAACCAGTGAACTGCTGGTGACTGGATTCAGCGATCTTTATATAGTGGAATTTCATCAACCTCCTCCGGTGTACATAGCTTCCCCGTTTCAGACCGTGACACAGCAGTCATTTTACAGTAGTTGTGACCAATCTTACTCAGGAAGACCAATATCAGGCGGTGATTGCCTTTTTCATAATAAAGTACCCAATTCCCCTAAAGGAAGTCCACTCAGCAACCAGCTGTGAGATCATAAGCTCACGTATAACAGTCTTCATAAAAAAATATTCTCTTAATATGGGCAATCTGTCACTAACTAGCCTACATTTACGGTTGAAGTCAGACGTTTACATACACCTTAGCAAAATACATTTAAACTCAATTTTTCACAAATCCTGACATTTAATCTTAGGATTAAATCCCCTGTCTTAGGTCAGTTAGGATGACCACTTTATTTTAAGAATGTGAAATGTCAGAATAGTAGAGAGAATGATTTATTTCAGCTTTTATTTCTTTCATCACATTCCCAGTGGGTCAGAAGTTGACATACACTCAATTAGTATTTGGTTAGCATTGCCTTTAAATTGTTTAACTTGGGTAAAATGTGTCGGATAGCCCTCCACAAGCTTCCCACAATAAGTTGGGTGAATTTTGGCCCATTCCTCCTGACAGAGCTGGTGTAATTGAGTCAGGTTTGTAGGCCTCCTTGCTCGCACATGCTTTATCCAGTTCTGCCCACAAATTTTCAAAAGGATTGAGGTCAGGGCTTTGTGATGGCCACTCAAATACCTTGACTTTGTTGTCCTTAAGCCATTTTGCCACAACTTTGGAAGTATGCTTGGGGTCATTGTCCATTTGGAAGGCCCATTTGCGACCAAGCTTTAACTTCCTGACTGATGTCTTGAGATGTTGCTTCAATATATCCACATAATTTTCCTGCCTCATGATACCAACTATTTTGTGAAGTGCACCAGTCCCTCCTGCAGCAAAGCACCCCCAAAACATGATGCTGCCACCCCCATGCTTCACGGTTGGGACGGTGTTCTTCGGCTTGCAAGCCTCCCCCTTTTTCCTCCAAACATAACAATGGTCATTATGGCCAAAAAGTTATATTTTTGTTTCATCAGACTAGTGGACATTTCACCAAAAATGTACGATCTTTGTCCCCATGTGCAGTTGCAAACTGTAGTCTGGCTTTTTTATGGCGGTTTTGGAGCAGTGGCTTCACCCTTGCAGAGCGGCCTTTCAGGTTACGTCGATATAGGACTTGTTCTACTGTGGATATAGATACTTTTGTACCCGTTTCCTCCAGCATCTTCATAAGGTCCTTTGCTGTTGTTCTGGGATTGATTTGCACTTTTCGCACCACTGAGCGGTATGACGGCTGTGTGGTCCCATGGTGTTTATACTTCGTACTATTGTTTGTACAGATGAACGTGGTACCTTCACGTTTTGGAAATTGCTCTCAACGATGAACCAGACTTGTGGAGGTCTACAATTGTTTTTCTGAGGTCTTAGCTGATTTCTTTTGATTTTCCCATGATGTCAAGCAAAGAGGCACTGAGTTTGAAGGTAGGCCTTGAAATACTACATCCACAGGTACACCTTCAATTGACTCAAATTATGTCAATTAGCCTATCAGAAGCTTCTAAAGCCATGACATAATTTTCTGGACTTTTCCTAGCTGTTTAAAGGCACAGTCAACTTAGTGTATGTAAACTTTTGACCCACTGGAATTGTGATACAGTGAATTATAAGTGAAATAATTTGTCTGTAAACAATTGTTGGAAAAATTACTTGTGTCATGCACAAAGTAGATGTCCTAACCGACTTGCCAAAACTATAGTTTGTTAACAAGAATTTTGTGGAGTGGTTTAAAAAAAATAGTTTTAATGACTCCAACCCAAGTGTATGTAAACTTCCGACTTCAACTGTAACTACGGTCCTGATGAAGCCAGTTCTTGTGGTTCCATCCCCTCTGGCTGGTAAGAAAATAAAATGACTGCTTCAACGAAAAACATTACATGACAACATCCAAACAAGCATCGCTCAGAGGGATTAGGACCCGGCACGAGGTAGTGCTTTCTGCGCTTTTCGGAAATTAAAGTAATTCCCTAACTGCTACCAGTTCTGAGAGCCCTGTGGGAAACAGACGAGCGATTGTTGGTGGGGAAGGAACAAAATGTAGTCATTTCGCTATGGGAAACATAGGAGATATATTGAGAAGAGGAAAGGAGAGAAATATCCATTAGGTGGTATGCCATGGAACTATTTCAGTCAGACAAGAGTGTGTCTTTCTCCTCGTAGAAAACACACAGAATCTCTCCCTCTCTGACGTAGTTTGATTAAGTCTCACTGTGTCAGACACTGTACACAATTTGGACCTGACTACCCCACTGTACTTCCAGGTAACTGGGTTTAGTCCATCTGAAAATGAAACAACAAACCCTACAGAAAGAAAGATTTAGGGTTTTGTTGAGGGATATAACTGGCGTTGCTTCATTCACATTTTGAGAGACTGAGACAGTAAGTGTCATGACTCATGATTTACTCTGCAGTCGGAAAAAAAAAGGCTGCTCTTGACTTCCTGAGAAGCATCAAACACAATTTGACATCCAAAATAAAGATAAGGAGTGGAAAAATAAATGTGGCAACTGATTTTCTGTGCCAAGAACATTGCAAAACTGAAACATCATATCCTTGCAGGCCCTAAAGAGGTGGAATTCAACTTGATTGTTAAACCATATTACTGTGACTAACAGTTCACCTCACCATTTAACTGTCTGACTAGAGATGGGTTTCCCAAATTTGGCCCTTGGGTGATTTTATTTGCCCCCCCCCCCCCAAGTTCTTTTAGCAAAAATGTAATATTTGTCTTTGGACATAAAGACTAAAATCACCAGGAAAATCAGTTATTTTAATTGAGGAAGTTCACTACTATTCCCACGCATAAATAGAGAGTGATCGTATCACAATGTAATCAAGGTTGGAAATTATTCTGTTTTTGTCAAATACTACATCTGTTTGGGATACTTGCGGTCAATACTGGCGGTCACGTTATAAATAATGTGTAGACATTATTTATAACTATGTTCTCGCTCTCCGACCATGGAGACCCCTGCACTTGAGGCAATAACACTTCAGACAAGCATAGAAATGGCAGAGGTGCAAAATGAGTCGACACTGCCACATATCCTATATTCTACAATTTGGAAGCGTACACTGACGCTAACTTAATGACTGCATCGTAAACTGCACATTGATGACAGCATAGCTACACGCATTTAGCAGAATGTTGCATAGTGTTCTGTATATATCAATGATGTCGCTCTTGCTGCTGGTGATTCTCTGATCCACCGCTATGCAGACGACACCATTCTGTATACATCTGGCCCTTCTTTGGACACCGTGTTAACAAACCTCCAGACGAGCTTCAATTCCATACAACACTCCTTCCGTGGCCTCCAACTGCTCTTAAATGCAAGTAAAACTAAATGCATGCTCTTCAACCGATCGCTGCCCACACCCCCCGCCCATCTAGCATCACTTCTCTGGACGGCTATGACTTAGAATATGTGGACAACTACAAATACTGTAAACTCTCCTTCCAGACTCACATTAAGCAATCTCCAATCCAAAATTAAATCTAGAATTGGATTCCTACTTCGCAACAAAGCCTCCTTCACTGATGCTGCTAAACATACCCTCGTAAAATTGACTATCCCACCGATCCTTGACTTAATTTTACAAAATAGACCAACACTCTACTCAACAAATTGGATGTAGTCTATCACAGTGCCATCCGTTTTGTCACCAAAGCCCCATATACTACCCAGCACTGAGACCTGTATGCTCTTGTTGGCTGGCCCTCGCTTCATATTCATCGCCAAACCCACTGGCTCCAGGTCATCTATAAGTCTTTGCTAGGTAAAGCCCCGCCTTTGCTAGGTAAAGCTCACTGGTCACTATAGCAGCACCCACCCGTAGCACGCGCTCCAGCAGGTATATCTCACTGGTCATCCCCAAAGCCAACACCTCCTTTGGCCGCCTGTCCTTCCAGTTCTCTGCTGCCAATGACTGGAACGAATTGCAAAAGTCACTGAAGTTGGAGACATATCTCCCTCACTAACTTTAAGCATCAGCTGTCAGAGCAGCTTACTGCTCATTGCACCTGTACACAGCCCATCTCTAAATAGCCCATCCAACTACGTCATCCCCATATTGTTATTTCTTTTTTGCTCCTTTGCACCCCAGTATCTCTACTTGCACATCTATCACTCCAGTGTTAATGCTAAATTGTAATTATTTCGTCACTATGGCCTATTTATTGCCTTACCTCCCTAATCTTACTACATTTGCACACACTGTATATAGATTTTTATTTTTTCTATTGTGTTGTTGACTATACGTTTGTTTATCCCATGTGTAACTCTGTGTTTTTTGTTGCACTGCTTTGCTTTATCTTGGCCAGGTCGCAGTTGTAAATGAGAACTTGTTCTCAACTGGCCCACCTGGTTAAATAAAGGTGTAATAAAAAATACATTTTTTTTTAAAGTGTTACGAATTCCCTAACAGTGCCTCTTATCAGCACCTCACAACCCTTTCAAGTTGCACACTCCACTCCCCATCCAGCCAGGAGTGGTGTCTGAAAGTCTATGGGTACCATACACTGACCTCTCAAACTCTCTGACCTCTCTGACCTGTCCCTGATTGGTTGCCAAGCAAGTAGCTAGGGCAGTTGCTAGGGGGCTGGACACCCTTCTGACTCCCCAGGTCTCACACTACACAGTCTCCTTCAAGCTCCTACAACTCAGCCCTGCCCAACACAACTGGACTCCGCCATATATCTCGGTGGACTTGTGGGATGGTGTGCGTGCACCAAGTGAGTTGCGTGACGTGTATACTGTTATTCATAGTTAGTCATATAACTACTGCCTATTGTGTGTTGCCTCTCTGTTTACTTTGTGACGTAATCTAGGATTGGGCTATGTCAACCTTTGTCCTATCGTGACTATGTACATGGTATACGATGGTATCGCTCCCTATTGCCCGCCTCAAATTTATTTTTATTTTTTTACATAAATGTGTAACAAAATCTCAGCTAAAACCACCATTGGGCTATAGTGTGAAATCACATGCTACAACCGGACGAATCATGACGAAAGATAATATTGTTGAAAACCTGGGCAGAGGCTAAGTAAAGGGAAGTCTTTTCTGATATTAATTTCTGGTGGAGCTTCATCATGGAACCGGTTTGTTTGTTTGTTTCTGTCTGTGTCTGTGTGTCGTTGCATACCATGATGGAGCAAAGTGTGAGTCACACAGGCTGTCTTGCCATATTCATTCTGTGAGCTGCTGCACGCGACTACCACTTGAGAGCTGCATGCTCTTACTACCAGACAGATCACTCCGCTAGGCTGTGTGTGGCGTGCATGTCATAAATAATTGACAAAATGAAGTAACAGCTTCGGGATATGTGTCCGTTTCGTCTGTTTTTTCATCAATTACGTAGATTGAAAATAGCATTATTACAATATTTCTTTCACTGGCCCAAGTGGGCCACTGACGTCGATGATTGACTGGCCCGGACGATCTCCAAAACTTCTCAGGCCAGCGTGCAACCCTGTATGTGGAGCCCTGTATGGTAAAGGGAGATTTGATTAAACAGAGTTTAACACAATCCCAGAAGAGACGGAGGGAAAGACGGACATAAGGCTCGTTTGGACCGAGTGGTTTCAATACCTGAGAAGAAAAATAATGTTCTGGGCAAAATCACTTTCTAATGCCTTCATCAAAACAGTCTCTCAACAGTCAGCTTGAGTATCTCACAACTTGATTTATTTGACTCTTATCACTCAAAGCTATCAATGTGTGGAACTTATAGGCTTTGTTGAGAGGGTTAATAAGAGGCCATTCAGTTGTGAAGGCCATCAATCCCTGCTCTAAAGGTCTAAAAAAACGATGTAGGCCAGAGGCAGGCGCCCGAGGCCAAAGAGAACAGCCAACCAGAGGACAGGACACAGGCCAGGCCAGAGGCTGTCAGCAGTTTATGGCCCATTTCGACCAGCTGGTTCACACTTGCGATTGAATCTGGTGAACTCACTCACACTCAGTCCAGAGCCAAGCGGACAGGGCATAGTTTGCTTGCCGTTCTGCTCTCACACAAAAATAACAAGCCGTATGTCACCAAGGAGACGAAAAGGCTGACAAAAGGTCACTGAGAATGCTTGAGGAAACTGAGCATAGACGTGTTGTCGAAACACACATCACCTGGGTCAGATTGGCTCCTTCACTCACCCGCTGCTCTGTAGAGGATCTTGGGCTCGAAGAATATGCAGGGGTTCTGATCTGCGATGCACGACAGCAGCAGTCCCTTACACTGGACCGGACCTCTGGGTATGACAACCTGGAGTGAAATACATAGATAGTACATTACCCTTTCACACTATCGTGCCAACCTGAATTGTACTGCTTGGACATTTTCTTATAACGTTATCCCTTTTTCAGCACGGTTCCAGCAACTATTAAGGGAGCGTACCCAGGACAACAATACAGCTTGCCTTGACTTAGTAGTGCAAATAGGGCGTTTCTGCACCAACACAGACCATACTATTCAACTGGTACGCAAACAAACGACCCAGATGATGTGCAATTGGGTGGAAAGCAGAAGCCGGCTTCCTCTATATCCGAGCTAGGCATTTGAGCCGTCTCGGACCACTTGCAGTGTTCATTACCTTGACCTTTGAAAAAGACAACGAAGGATGTTTACTGTACTGACCATGGGTGTAAAGCGCTAACTGGTGCTGTGGTGCTTGGCTGCGTCGGAGAACTTTAGACTTTTATTCCTTTCGTGATGGCGTGGCGGGGGCGAATCATATTTGACATTTTTTAGCACGCACTCGTTTCCCTCCGAGCGTACGTGCATTAAATGCCGGCTTAAATCACACACGCTCACAGATCAGCCGGTTGAACCCCAGGTGATCGCACAGGGTGCACAGTGAGTCAGGTATTTATTTGAGAGTCCATGTGCATAATTTCCCTTTCATTTCTGTGGATGTAAAGCAATAATGCAGCAGCCGCCAGGGTTCGGAAATTAAGGGAGTGGGTGCATGAATAGGACAATTGCAATTTGAGGTAGATCTTTGTTCTACCCTCATCAAATCAACAATCCAAAACAGTCCAGTAGGTGTTTAAGCAAGGTACATACACAGAGATAGACTACACCAAAATATGTGTGATAAGTGCAGCGCAGTGAAGCGAAGAGAGAGGTTGGCTAACTGATACGGGGAGAAAGATGTGTGTGCCTTCGATCATAAAGACAGGCTCATTTTAGGAAGGGGCAAGCAAGTGCAGAAGTAAATAGGTTATAAGGTGCTTTAAGAGTACCGAGTACAGGTGAGGTGGAGGAGTGAGTGAGTGAGGATGGGATGGGGGGGGGGGGGGGGGCGATAGGGATGAGTGTCTAACCTTGATGCCTGGGCAGTGGGCGAAGAAGGCCTCTGGACTCTGGGAATGGTAGAGCGAGCCGTGGCCCACGCAGCCCCACGGCGCCCGGATGGTGAGGTTCCCGCAGTCAAATAGGTTGCCGGAGCGATAGCGGTACTTGGCTGCTTCGTTTACAATCTGAAGGCGGACAGACCGAGAGACATGAATAATAACATCACCACTCATCAAGTTGGTCAGTCGGAGCTCGACATTCATAACAATACCTCAGTCTCCCACAACAGAAAGACTACACGCGATTGTGTAGGCTCGGCCCTAATTGATGGCTCTCTGTCACCTTCGGCTGCATGGCAAATGGCTCAGCAAAACACAAAAAGACAATGCCCGAGGACCAGTACGCCCTTCCCACCTAAGAGGGGCCAAACCTCTCCAACAGAAACCAGAGAATTGACTACAGAAATGTGTGTAAGGTACCAAACATGGCTGCAATAGTGTTATACTATATACAACTTAGCTTCAGAGTTCTATTCAGATGACATCTATATGGATGCCTGATCTCTATGGTTACTTGTAGTTGCTCAGAGTGACCTCTGTTGACACTGTATAAAATTGTCCTACCCAGCCCACCACCTCAGGTCATCACACATAGATGTGACCCACTTCCTAGAGGATGTTGGCTGGTTTGATGCAATATCTTAGTTTTACTACCTTTGGTTTAGTCTGCGGGTTGGTCAACAATTGATTTTTTAATAGATCTGGTAATAAATGGGATGAGGGTCTGTCGTTATGGCTCTTCTCCTGTTTCCTGCCCATGGAAAAAGGTTGTATGGACATATTTTTTGTTGTTGTGAGCTACCCAGGCCCATGCCCTGAGTAGGTCCGATTAGTTCATGCGTTGTCTTGTAAGTTAGTTAACCTTAAGATGTATATGACTATAATGACGCTTTGTTAAATGTCAGTACTGCCTTGTATGTGAATCTATTCATTTTACAAAGCTATTCAATAATACTTGCTTTGATATTCGCTTATCATGAGTTCATGACCCTTCCATAATACTTGATTTCACATGGTTTTACAATAAATGTTAAATGGAGTCAGATAAAACACTTGAATTAGGCCAAATGCATTGTTTTAATACAGGGTCACATGTGAGGTAAATATTGAGAACACCTACTCTTTCCATGACAGACTGACGAAGTGAATACAGGTGAAGGCTATGATCGACCCCTTATTGATGTCACTTGTTACATCCACTTCAAAATCAGTGTAGATGAAGGGGACAAGTTAAAACATATATGTTTAAGCCTTGAGACATGGATTGTGTGTGTGTGTGCCATTCAGAGGGTGAATGGGCAAGACAAAATATATAAGTGCCTCTGAACGCGGTATGGTAGTAATTGCCAGGTGCATTGGTTTGTGTCAAGAACAGCAACGCTGCTGGGTTTTTCATGCTCAACAGCTTCCAGTGTGTATCAAGAATAGTCCACCACCCAAAGGACATTCAGCCAACTTGACAACTGTGGGAAGCATTGGAGTCAACATGGTCCAGCATTCCTGTGGAACACTTGACACCTTGTAGATTCCATGCCCGAACAAATTGAGTCTGTTCTGAGGGCAACTCAATATAAGTAAGGTGTTCTTAATGTTTTGTACACTGAGTATATTCACAATGCGTTCATAAAGTATTCAGACCCATTGACTTTCTCCACATTTTGTTACGCTACAGCCTTATTCTAAAATGTATTATCAATCAATCAATTTTATTTTATATAGCCCTTCGTACATCAGCTAATATCTCGAAGTGCTGTACAGAAACCCAGCCTAAAACCCCAAACAGCTAGTAATGCAGGTGTAGTTTTTTAGTTTAGTAAAAATAGTAAAAATATATTTTTTTCCCCTCGTCGATCTCAAATCAAATTGTATTTGTCACGTGCGCCGAACAGACAGGTGTAGACCTTACCTACAAAGCCCTTAACCAACAATGCAGTTGAAAAAAAAAAGGAGTTAAGAAAATATTTTCTAACTAAAGTAAGAAATAAAAAGTAACAACAAAATAAAGAGGCTATATACAGAGGGTACTGGTACCGAGTCAATGTGCGGGGGTAAAGGTTAGTTGAGGTAATTTGTACATGTAGGGGTAAAGTGACTATTTATAGATAATAAACAGCAAGTAGCAGCAGTGTAAAAACAAAGAGGGTGTCAATGTAAATAGTCTGGGTGGCCATTTCACACACAATATCCCATAACGACAAAGCAATAACAGGCACATTTTTTTTGGCAAATGTATTAAAATATTTAAAAAACTGAAATATCACATTTATTTAAGTATTCAGACCCTTTACTCAGTACTTGTTGAAGAACCTTTGGCAGCGAGTACAGCATCGAGTCTTCTTCAGTATAACGCTACACGCTCGGCACACCTGTATTTGAGGAGATTCTGCCATTCTTCTCAGCAGATCCTCTCAAGCTCTGTCAGGTTGGATGGTGAGCGTCACTGCACAGCTATTTTCAGGTCTCTCCAGAGATGTTCGATCGGGTTCAAGTCCGAGCTCTGGCTGGGCCTCTCAAAGACATAAACAAACTCGTCCCGATGCCACTCCTGCATTGTCTTGGCTATGTACTACGGGTTGATGTCCTGTTGGAAGGTGAACCATCGCCCCAGTCTGAGCTCCTGAGCAGGTTTTCATCAAGTTTCTCTCTGTACTTTGCTCTGTTCGTCTTTCCCTCAATCCTGACTAGTCTCCTAGTCCCTGCCGCTGAAAAACATCCCTACAGCATGATGCTGCCACCACCATGCTTCACCGTAAGGATGCTGCCAGGTTTCCTCCAGACGCGATGCTTGGCTTTCAGGCCAAAGAGTTCAATTTTGGTTTCATCAGACCAGAGAATTTTGTTTCTCATTGTCAGAGTCCTTTAGGTGCCTTTTGGCAAACAGCATGCGGGCTGTCATGTTTCTTTTACTGTGGAGTGGCTTCCGTCTGGACACTCTCCCATAAAGGCCTGATTGTTGGACTACTACAGAGATGGTTGTCCTTCTGGAAGGTTCTCCCATCTCCACAGAGGAACTCTGGAGCATTGTCAGAGTGACCACTGACCAAGGCCCTTCCCCACGATTGCTCAGTTTGGCCGGGCAGCCAGCTCTAAGAGGAAGTGTTTTGGTAGTTCCAAACTTCTTCCATTTAAGAATGATTGAGGCCACTGTGTTCTTTGGGACCTTCAATGCTGCAGACATTTTTTGGTACCCTTTCCCAGAGAGCTCGGAACTCTACGGACAATTCCTTCGACGTCATGGCTTGGTTTTTGCTCTGACATGCGCTGTCAACTGTGGGACCTTATATAGACAGGTGTGTGTGCGCCTTTCCAAATCATGTCCAATCAATTGAATTTACCACGTTGGACTCCAATCAAGTTGTTAAAACAGCTCAAGGATGACCAATGGAAACAGGGTGCATTTGAGCACAATTTCGAGTCTCATAGCAAAGGGCATGAATACTTATGTAAATAATGTAATTCTGGGGTTTCATAGGTTTGCAAAAATGTCTAAAGGCGTGTTTTTGCTTTGTCATTATGGGGTAGTGTGTGTAGATTGATGAGGAAAAATATATGTTTTATTCATTTTATAAT
Source organism: Salvelinus fontinalis (assembly GCF_029448725.1). Classification (NCBI taxonomy): domain Eukaryota; kingdom Metazoa; phylum Chordata; class Actinopteri; order Salmoniformes; family Salmonidae; genus Salvelinus; species Salvelinus fontinalis. Next base: position 31,228,173 of record NC_074702.1, on the reverse strand, counting down.
AAGGCTGTAACATAAAAAAATGTGGGAAAAATGAAGGGGTCTGAATACTTTCCAAATGCACAGCAAATACTAGAGGTCAACCGATTAAATCGGCAATTAGGGCCGATTTCAATCTTTCATAACAATCGTAATCAGCCTTTTTGGAAGCCGATTACATTGCCATCCTCGAGGAGACTGCGTGGCAGGCTGACCACCTGTTACACGAGCGCAGCATCAAAATGACTTTGTGGCTGCAAGGAGCCAAGGTAAGTTGCTAGCTAGCATTAAACGTATCTTATAAAAAACAATCAATCTTCACATAATCACTAATGAACTACACATGGTTGATGATATTACTAGGTTAACTAGCTTGTCCTGCGTTGCATATAATCAAAGAGGTGCCTGTTAATTTATCATCGAATCACAGTCTACTTCAACTTTTCCAAAACGGTGATGATTTAACAAAAGCACATTCGCGAAAAAAGAACAATCGTTGCACAAATGTACCTAACCATAAACATCAATGCCTTTCTTAAAATCAATACACAGAAGTATATTTAAACCTGCATATTTAGTTAAAAGAAATTCGTTAGCAGGCAATTTTTACCTGGGAAATTGTGTCACTTCTCTTGCATTCAGTGCAAGCAGAGTCAGGGTATATGCAGCAGTTTGGGCGCCTGGCTCATTGCGAACTGTGTGAAGACAATTCCTTCCTAACAAAGACCAGTTAATTTGCCAGAATTTTACAAAATTATGACATAATATTGAAGGTTGTGCAATGTATCAGCAATATTTAGACTTATGGTTGCCACCCGTTCGATAAAATACGGAACAGTTCCGTATTTCACTGAAAGAATAAACTTTTTGTTTTCGAAATGATAGTTTCCGGATTTGACCATAGTAATGACCAAAGGCTCGTATTTCTGTGTGTTTATTATATTATAATTAAGTCTATGATTTGATAGAGCAGTCATGACTGAGCGGTGGTAGGCAGCTGCGGGCTCGTAAGCATTCATTCATTTTTGCCAGCAGCTCTTAGCAATGCTTGCTTCACAGCTCTGTTTGACTTCAAGCCTATCAACTCCTGAGATTAGGCTGGCAATACTAAAGTGCCTATAAGAACATCCAATAGTCAAAGGTATATGAAATACAAATGGTATAGAGAGAAATTATCGATAATTCCTATAATTCCTATAATAACTACAACCTAAAACTTCTTAACTGGGAATATTGAAGAACTGGGAATATTGAAGACTCTTGATAAAAGGAACCACCAGCTTCATATGTTCTCATGTTCTGAGCAAGGAACTTAGACGTTAGCTTTTTTACATGGCACATATTGCACTTTTACTTTATTCTCCAACACTGTGTTGTTGCATTATTTAAACCAAATGGAACACGTTTCTTTATTTATTTGAGACTAAATTGATTATATTTATGTATTAAGTTCAAATAAAAGTATTCATTGTTCATTCAGTATTGTTGTAATTGTCATTATTACAAATATATCTTTCTATCTATATAAGAATTGGCCGATTAATCGGTATCGGCTTTTATTGGTCCTCCAATAATCGGTATCGGTATTGAAAAATAATAAAAGCGGTCGACCTCTAGTAAATACTTATATCAAATATTACCACACAACAATTGACCTTACCCACCACGAAACACTATTAAAGACCACAGGTTCCGAGGGGTCTTTTTGGTCTGTAGTTAATATATTACTTGCCAATACATTCCGACTATCAGATAAAGTACCTCGGAAGCGGATTTCAGAAGCATTTTCCCCCTACGTATTCACAGTGTACAGAACCTGACCCTTCCACTGATGGTGTCCAAGGCTCTATTTCATCCAATATTCAGGTAGACAATTCTTTCTTGATTTAATGCATCTCTGGGGGCCATTTTGGACTCGTTTTAACTGAGAGTAAAGAAAGGTAGTGTGTGTGTGTGTGTGTGTGTGTGTGTGCGTGTGTGTGTGTGTGTGCGTGTGTGTGTGTGTGCGTGCTATCTAGAGCAGAAATGCGTCAGCAGAGAGCGATAAAAGCTAATGTGTGGTTGGCATCTGGCCAAATTGCACCTCAATTATAAATGTTTCGCTTTTTTTGACAGCGTTTGATTACAACTTGATTGTGTGGAAGCCTAATCACATATGTGCAGAGAACTCACTCGAGAAAATATTATATTTACACTAATAACACAAGATTGACATGGATGCAAATGAGGCAGGTGTTTGTTGGTGGGTGAAAACATATACGCATGAGAGAAGCAGAAATGGGAAATGGATTCCAGTAGTCCCTGATCAAATCTGTTCCGGTCACACGAGAGGCTGGGCTATGACGACAACAAATAAAATCATCTGTGCAATCAAACAGGCAAACAAGTGACTGAGAAATGACACCTGACGCACAGAGAGCAGACAGACTGGCTCACCTGGTCGAAGGCAGGGTATATGTAGTCGGCAAACTGGATCTCAGCGATGGCCGTGGCCCCGGCAACCGCCGCACCGATTCCAAATCCCACAATGCCTTGCTCACACAGAGGAGTGTTGAAGACACGGTCTTTACCTGGGAGAGAGACAGAGGAGGGGAGAGGGTTACTCAGCTATCGTCTACCAAGGGGGCTGATGACGACAAATACGAGCACACCCATATCAACCAACGTGCTGTGCATTTCGGACTAATTGCTTATAAAACATCCACTCATTCATTTTCAATTAGGGATGAAATCCAAGCAGAATAATAGTAGGGCCAGGGCACATGGTGGATGACAAGGTGTGTCAGTCACCCCCCACCTAACCAACACTTGCTTCATAAGTGTGTTTAATCATTGCACTGTCTCCTTAAAATAGCATCTGGACTTAAAATAAGTGAAGTGACACGCAGAGACAGAGGACTCCTCCTCAGCTGGAGCAAAGTCGGCTGTGACGCACTAAAAAGCCCTCGGCTGAAAAATAAACACAAAAACTATTTTTCCATCCTCCGCTCTATAATCTCGACAGCAAGCCGCAGGACTGGGGCTCTACATTTGGGGAAGAATGTTATTTTGGTTCTCTTGCTTTGTTTAATTGCCAAGAAGCAAGTATTTTCTTTCTTTGATCCCTCCGAACCTCGTTTCTGTCCCGTCCAGGGGAGACTTGACCTCAAGCGCCCTCCTCTCACCACAGACCGGACACCATTAGAGCACCGCAAGCCCTCAGAAATGAATAATTAGGCCAAACCATCGCAGTCCAATCAGAATCTTGTGTCCTTGTAAAACACAGCCAGCGTAAACAACATATACATCTGGTGGTCAATGAGTGACACAGTGCGCTCCAAACGTATTGGGACAGTGACAATTGTTTAGGCTCTGTACTCCAGAACTTTGGATTTGAAATGATACAATGACTATGTTGAAGTGCAGACTGTCAGCTTTAATTTGAGGGTCTTTTCATCACCCGAGTGAACCGCTTAGAAATTACATCACTTTTACAGTCTCCCTATTTTAGGGGACCACAAATTCACTTGTGTATTAAAGTAGTTAAAAGTTTAGTATTTGATCTTATATTCCTAGCACGCAATGACTACCTCAAAGCTTGTGACTCTACAAACTTGTTGGCTGCATTTTCTGTTTTTGGTTGTGTTACAGATGCTGTATCATGTCATTTTGGAGTCACTTCTACATTCATGTGGATGCTACCATGATTGCGGGTAGGCCTGAACGAATCGTGAATAATGATGAGTGAGAATGTTACAGACGCACAAACATCAAACCCACAACACTTGCTTGCCTATCACCATTGCAATAAGAGGGGAGGTAAGCATTTTTTGGGGGGGGCATGATATTTTTGCATCTGTAACATTCTAACTCATTAACGTGGAAGTGTTAATAAACATTCTATTCTTATTTACAATTTTTTAAAAGTGAATCCAAAATGGCACAATACATTATTTACCATTCATTTCAATTGGGCACAAACTAATCTGAAACGCAACCAAAACAAACAGCAAATGTAGAGTCACAAGCTTGATTTAATCGTTGTGTGCTAGGAATATGGGACCAAATACTAAACTTTGACTACTTTAAATACACATAAGTGAATTTGTCCCAATACTTTTGGTTCCATAAATATTGTGTCACTGTCCTAGTACTTTTGGAGCTCACATTAGATGAATATGCACTGCCCTCACACACGTTTGAGGCATCTATTGGCTACTCATTCATGACTGACTAATTTTCATTTAGGAGAAATAGAAAAGGCCGAGGTCGAAGTGGCTAGTCGTTTCCAGGCGAACGGCGCAGGAGACACTTCCTGTGCGCACGCTACTCAGTGACGGAGTAATGCATCACTGGGGTGAATGAGTCAGTCAGCCACACAAATAGAGATTAGCATACTACCCATAAAGGTTGCATGTAGTATAATGGTGTAGAGAGAGGGGATTTTTTTTTAATCCCTCTCCGCCATCTATCTACCTAGATGAGATGAAAAATAATGATCTATAGCAGAAGGTCAACACATCTGACGTCAAATACAACAAAAGAAAGCACAAAGAGGGAGATGTGCATTGGCTTTTCGAAAATCTAATCATATATTTACACCTAGCCAGGGGTGAATCACGACTGGTGTCCACATTATGGAGATGAGGGTAAAGTATCCTACATTATCAGGAGGCAGCACACAAAATATATTAAAATGGCCATTTCAAAACCTGCACATTTGTAGCAGCAGTACACCCGCAGTAGTTAATCCACTCTAAAGATTATTTCATATTAGGATAATAAAAGGAGGAATTCAAGTGTGCAAAAAATGATTACTACTATATGGAAAAACGATGCGATTATTATTAATATCAAGTATCTATTGAAAATGTGTCTCCTTGCAATCAACATTTGTAAGCAAGCACAGCTATAGCAGGACTATCACACACAATTTGAGTTTTGACCAATAGGTGAATGCATGAAAATGGTTCTCTGCTTCCATCTGGTGGTACCACAATGTCATTCATATTAAATCAGCACAAACGTAGTGATACATTTGTCCAAAATGGTAAGGGGAAAGTATTCAGCCTCTTACCATATTTGTCTCGGAGACCCACGGTGCAACGAAATACTCCACCAAAGGCGACATCTTCCCCAAAGATGACTGAAGGACAGATACATCTCATATTGATTGACACAGTAACACATAGGCCTAACATTTCTAAATTGCATGTCTTATTCACGCATATCCTCCAAAACATTGATGAATACATGAACACATTAAATGACAACCCAGACCAGTTTTTATTACCTGCGGTGGGGTCGCTGGCGAGAGTGTTGTCCAAGGCACTGGTCACAGACTGAAATAAGTTCATCTTTGTAGTGGGGCCTACAAGAAGTTGGGAGAATTTTATGGAGCGATTAAAAAGTGCCAACAGAAATGATTTGAAATCCAAATTTCTATATAGATATTGAATTTGTAATGAACAGATGGAATCGTATTATTCATAAACTTATTTTCATTTGAAACTGAATTGAATAAATATTGCATTCAGATTTCTAATTCAATTTAGGTTAATATTTAAATTCTATATCAGTTTCATTATGATAAATAATCACATTCATTGCATGTGTATCAAGTCTACAAACTATCATTTCCAGTTTTAGCAAAGATATATATATACACACATACATACACAGTTGAAGTCGGAAGTTTACATAAACGAGTTTTAATGACTCCAACCTAAGTGTTTCAACCACTCCACACATTTCTTGTTAACAAAATATAGTTTTGGCAAGTCGGTTAGGACATCTACTTTGTACATGACACAAGTCATTTGTCCAACAATTGTTTACAGACAGATTATTTCACTGTATCACAAACGCAGTGGGTCAGAAGTTTACATACACTAACTTGAGTGTGCCTTTAAACAGCTAGGAAAATTCCAGAAAATGTCATGGCTTTAGAAGCTTCTGATAGGCTAATTGACATAATTTGAGTCAATCGGAGGTGTACCTGTGGATGTATTTCAAGGCCTACCTTCAAACTCAGTGCCTCTTTGCTTGATATCATGGGAAAATCAAAAGAAAATCAGCCAAGACCTCAGGAAAACAATTGTAGACCTTCACAAGTCTGGTTCAACCTTGAGAGCAATTTCCAAACGCCTGAAGGTACCACGTTCATCTGTACAAACAATAGTATGCAAGTATAAACACCATGGGACCACGCAGCCGTCATACCGCTCAGGAAGGAGACGCGTTCTGTCTCCTAGAGATGAACGTACTTTTGTGCAAAAAAATCCCAGAACAGCAGCAAAGGACCTTGTGAAGATGCTGGAGGAAACAGGTACAAAAGTATCTATATCCACAGTAAAACGAGTCCTATATCGACATAACCTGAAAGGCCGCTCAGCAAGGAAGAAGCCACTGCTCCAAAACCACCATTAAAAAAGCCACATGGGGAAAATATCGTACTTTTTGGACAAATGTCCTTTGGTCTGATGAAACAAAAATAGAACTGTTTGGCCATAATGAATATCATTATGTTTGGAGGAAAAAGGGGGATGCTTGCAAGCCGAAAAACACCATGCTTTACGCCAACCATAAAGCACGGGGGTGGCAGCATCATGAATGAATGATTTGGCGTTACCTTAGATCGTAAGCTGTCATGGTCAAAACAGATTCAAAGGTTGTGAAGATAGGGAGAGGTCCAATAATAAAGAGATGCTCTGCTTTTTTGACACCACACAATGCAATTCCTGCACGCTCTAGTTTTATCTCATCTTGATTATTGTCCAGTCATATGGTCAAGTGCTGCAAAGAAAGACCTAGTTAAGCTGCAGCTGGCTCAAAACAGAGCCGCATGTCTAGCGCTTCATTGTAATCAGAGGGCTAATATTAATACTCTGCATGCCAGTCTCGCTTTGCTAAGAGTTGAGGAAAGACTGACCGCGTCACTTCTTGTTATTATAAGAAACACTGTGTTAGAAATTCCAAAAATTGTTTACATAGTCGACTTACACACACTTACCCCACCAGACATGCCACCAGGGGTCTTTTCACAGTCCCCAGGTCCAGAACAAATTCACGGAAACGTACAGTATTATACAGAGCCATAATTGCATGGAACTCCCTTCATCTTATATAGCGCAAGTGAACAGCAAACCTGGTCTAAAAACAAAATAAAGCAACACTTCACGGCACAACGCCTCTCCCCAATGTGACCTACTTGTTATGTGTATGTACTGACATGTATGTGTAACAGATATATGCGCGTACACGCACACGTTAATGTTTTAAATGTAAATTGTTAAGAAATGCTATTTGGCCCCATAACAATTTCTCATGTCATCTGACCAGTTCCAATCCAAGTGCGTTTATCAAACGCTAGGCATTTACATTCGTCGGATGACATGATAATACAGCTTTTTGGCCACGCACACCAGGTGTCAAAATAAGGATATATAAGTAGAAAATAACCTTATATTTACTGTAAAGTATGGTGGTGGATCTGATTTTAAAATGGGGCCATTTTACTTCCACTGGTCCTGGGGCCCTTGTTAAGGTCAACAGCATCATGAACTTTAGCTAGTACCCTGGTATTTTTGCCAAAAAACCTGGTTGCCTCTGCAAGGAGGCTGAAACTAGGTCTGAGGTGAATCTTCCAGCAAGTCGATAACCCCAAGTGATCCAAAATCCAAAGAAGTTGTTAATTGAACACAAAAATCTACATTTTGGAATGGCCATGTCAGAATATCAAGGATCTGGAAATATTATGTATGGAGTTCTCCAGTCTCATAAAATATTTTAGAAAAAAGCTCAGTGTCATCATCCTCACAAGGTGAGGTATTGAAAGGTATATTATTCTTTTTTTATTTTTTTAATAAACTGGGGAGCAAATCATTTTGACCCATATCTTTTTTAGAAAAAATATTGTTACTTGTTAAACAAAATCTCTTTCTTTGAGCAATTGTTTTTGTATAAAATATACATTTCGTTTTTTTTTTTTTTGCATACAATAAAGCACAGGATTTGTATTATTTATTTTCTATAAAAAGAATTGCTCATCTTTATCAAGGGTGGCAATAATTTTGTACATGACTGACTGGGTTCAAACTCAAGCCTACTGCACAACAACACTTTCTATGGCAAACAGAAGCAGAAGGTTCTGTGTACCCCAATGAGACTGCAACAGAGGCGGATTAGTGATCTATGCACGTGATGAGCAACATTATTGCCTTCGACCTGAAGACATTAGTTTGACTGAGGGGGTTTTTAACCCAGGTCTCCTATGCACCACACAATGTCACTTTGCAGGTCTCTAACCAGTTACTCATCACGCAAGGGTCGCAAGTCACAGAACCAATGCCTAGGCCTTAGCTCCGCAGGCTAACAAAGTCTTAACCCAGTCAGTCGTGTTTTTTGAAAAAACATTTCACCTTTATTTAACTAGGCACGTTAGTTAAGAACAAATTCTTATTTACAATGGCAGCCTACCGAGGAACAGTGGGTTAACTGCCTTGTTCAGGGGCAGAATGACAGATTTTTACCTCGTCAGCTCAGGGAATCGACAAGTACCCTTGCCAGAGACATGAAACTAAAGTAGTCAGCATGTTTCAGTTTGGCTGGCGGCTAGCCAAACCGAACGAGTGTGCTCGAATACTCCCTTAAAATACCTTTGCTTGGCCTTACGAGTGGCGCAGCGGTCTAAGGCACTGCATTGCAGTGCTGAGCAGTCACTACAGCCTCGGGTTCGATCCCAGGCTGTGTTACAGCCAGCCGTGACCGGGAGACCCATGAGGCGGGCGCCCAATTGGCCCAGTGTCATCCGGGTTAGGGGAGGGTTTGGTCGGACGGGATTTCCTTGTCTCGTCGTGCTCTAGCGACTCCTTGTGGTGGGCTGAGCGCCTGCAAGCTGACTTTGGTCGTCCTTTGGACAGTGTTTCCTCCAACACATTGGTGTGACTGGCTTCTGGGTTAAGCAAGCAGTGTGGGTTAAGGGTTAAGCAGGCAGGGTCATATTTCGGAGGACACATGGCTCTCGACCTTCGCGTCTCCCGAGTCCGTAGGGGAGTTGCAGCAATGTGACAAGACTAACTACCAACTGGATACCACGAAATCGTAGAGAAAAAGGGGTAAAAAAAATGAACAAATATATATATTTTTTTTAATTTAAAAAAAAAAAAAAGAGGAAAAAATGTTGCTTGAATTTCTTTTATTTAAAAAAAAAAACGCAATAGTGCAGTTTGTCCATTTTGAGACGCCGTAACCAGTATGCACTTCCTCAAATAGTCAGAATTCTAACACAAGATATGTCATTCATTTTGATGTTTTTGCAAAGGAGATCTTAGTCACGCAATTTTACACCCAACTAAGATGTTTGGTGCAGTATTTCTCAATGAAAAAATGTGCATGAAAACGAGTCGTCCCAAAAACTTTATTGAAGAATCCCTACTGTTGACCAATCACCTGATTAAGGGACGTAGACTTCGACTTGCCTCTAGCAAAAAAACAGTGTCCTCAAACAGCTGAAAAATGAACAAAAGCAAGAAAATGGCGTCATAATATAGTATACGCACAAACTGTTTCGGCTGGGAGGCATGCGGACACCTTGTCAAACTAACACGTCTTCAGGTCTCAGGCAAGGTTCTCATCACATAAGCATGGGTCACCAAACCACATTCTTTTGATGAGTAACCTTGCGGGATCTTGAAGACTTGTATTAGTGTAGCAGATGGGGATTTTGTGAAACTCACTCCTCAGCCTGAAGCGTCGGCCCTTTGAAGAAGGCCTTTTGTGTGTGAGGTGTATACTTTTGTTTCAAACTAGATCTGTTTAAGACTACCAAGAAACACTCCGTGTGACCCTGATTGCAGTAAAAGGTTAATAGCCTGATGGGATGGAACGCTTCAAATGCTTTGTATATTTTATTGTATGGGCAGTCACATGGGTTTGAGGCAGAGGTCCCGAGTTCAACTTTCGATATAAGCGGAATTAGGGGGTTAAGCGGTACTCGATAAGCAAGCAGTGTGTCATCCTTTACATTAATTTCCTCACCTCATCCCTATGCTTTAGCTAAGTGGGTTAACAGTCTTGTGACATCCAGGATATATTCCGTTCAATATTTTACCCAGACTTCAGCAGAAATGTAGAGAAGCATATATATATATATATTTTTTTTTTTTTAAAGAACCACCAGTCAGGAAGATACAGATAGCTGATACTACATTGAGCAAAATCTGTTTTTAGTTAGTTGGAAGAAAATAAAAAATGCTAAAATTTTCCATTTGCACAAAAAGCATATGGAAAAAAATCTCAAATGTTGTGCAGTAATGTGTTTTACGTCCCTGTTACAGAGCATTTCTCCTTTGCCAAGATAATCCATCCACCTGCCAGGAGTGGCATATAGACAGCATGATCATTACACAGTTGCAACTTAGGCTGGGGACAATAAAAATGCACTTAAAAATGTGCAGTTTTGTCACAGCACATTGCCACAGATGTCTCAAGTTTTGAGGGAGCGTGCAATTGGCATGCTGACTGCAGGAATGTCCACCTGAGCTGTCCACCGGCCTCACAAACGCAGACCACATGTACCCACGCCAGCCCAGGACCTTCACACCCGGCTTCTTCACCTGCGGGATCATCTGAGGGGCTGTGGGGGGTGCTGAGGCGTATTTATGTCTGTAATGAAGCCCTTTTGTGGGGGGAAACTAATTCTGATTGGCTGGGCCTGGCTCCCCAGTGGGTGGGTCTGGCTGACAGGTGGGTGGGCCTATGCCCTCCAAGGCCCACTCATGGCAGCACCCCTGCCCAAACATGTGAAATCCATAGTTTTGGGCCTAATGCATTTATTTCAATTGACTGATTTCCTTATATGAACTGTAACTCAGTAAAATCTTTGAAATTGCGTTTATATTTTTGTTCAGTATATACAGTATACACCAGTGTGGCAGTTGTACTAAACTCCTAAGGCATAAATGTTGTAAAATAATCCATGTGCATCATTAATTAAAATGACAATTGAATGCTTAGATAACCTATGCAGAAAAATGTATATATGGAGAGCACTGCGGTTGCGGGCGGTGCAGTTGCCGTACCAGGCGGTGATACAGCCCGACAGGATACTTTAAATTGTGCATCTGTAAAAGTTTGTGAGGGTCGTAGGGGACAAGGCGAATTTCTTCAGCCTCCTGAGGTTGAAGAGGAGCTGCTGCGCCTTCTTAACCACACTGTCTGTGTGGGAGGACCATTTCAGATTGTCAGTGATGTGTACGCCAAGGAACTTAAAGCTTTTCACCTTCTCCACTGCGGTGTGTGGTGGACCTACAGCACGACACTTGAGGCATTGTCCTTCTTGTCAGTAACAACCACATCATCAACATTAAGAGACATGGGCAGCTGTGAGGAGGAGGGTTTATTCTCCAGGTCTTTAACCGTTTTCCAGAACTTCTTGGGGTTAGACCCACAGAGAGAGAACTGCTCCTTAAAGTAACTAACTTTGGCCTTCCGGATAGCCTGAGTGCACTTATTTCTCATTTGCCTGAACGAGAGCCAGACAGCCTGAGTATGCGTGTGCCGAGGCTTTCGCCAAATGCAATTCTTGAGGTGGAGTAACTCTGCAACATCACGGTCGAACCAGTGGCTGAACCGGTTTTTAATTCTCATTTTCTTTATGGGGGCGTGTTTGTTAACAATACCACTGAAAATATAAAAAAAGAAGGTCCAAGCGTCTTCGACAGAGGGGATCAAGCTGATTCTATACCATTTTACAGAAAACTACTATTAGGCAGAATTATTGAAAAACCCTGTTAATGACAGTATCGATTTGTTTAATCATATTAAAGTACGTCTTTATGTTTGAAGCACTGAATTTTTGCAATCACATACAGTGGGGAGAAGAAGTATTTGATACACTGCCGATTTTGCAGGTTTTCCTACTTACAAAGCATGTAGAGGTCTGTCATTTTTATCATAGGTACACTTCAACTGTGAGAGACAGAATCTAAGACAAAAATACGTGATTTTCTGGATTTTTTGTTTTAGATTCCGTCTCTCACAGTTGAAGTGTACCTAAGATAAAAAATTACAGACCTCTACATGCTTTGTAAGTAGGAAAACCTGCAAAATCGGCAGTATATCAAATACTTGTTCTCCCCACTGTACATTATTTTGATGTGTGCCCATGAACTGTTCGCACCGTAACATAGGGAGCTACGAAATGTTACGAGGTTACAGCACACTTCTGGTCTCCATACAAAAGTGAGTCACAGCAATATCCAGGAATTTCACAGGATCAATGTCAATGTATAATTCAATTATTAAATGCTTAGTAGATGATAACAACAAAAAGTATCATAAACGTAGGAAAGAAAGGTTGCGTTTTATGTCACACGATTTTAGCCAAATCTGTGAAGACTCCAAGCACGAGAAAGGTGTTGATTCAACTCATTAATAATTAGCTGTAATGAATATATCTATGTTCCCCCTTTATATGTTAATGTATTGCCATGAAGAAGAAAAAAAAAGGTACATTTTGAATTACTTTGTTAGAAAGTTTGCAACAGCTCCAAACAGCTGTCCACGACAAGAAACGCTCACTGGTACCCTAGAACAGCGGTCCCCAACCACCAGGACGCGGCCCATTCGCCTCCGGGCCACACAAAGGATAAATCATTACTTATTTAAAAATCGGTAAAATAAAATTGTATACAATTATAGGCCATTTGTGCAGTAATTACATTGGTGCAGTCTCTTGGTTCTTTTCTCACCACTCTAATATCACAAGAGTTTACAGATTTTGAACTTGAGTAATGCGCGCGCCGGGAGTGCGTCATGGACTGTGTTGCCCGCCAACTTTGTACTAGCTGGCTACGTTAGCTGACATGAATAAAAACAACCGTCGCTGTAGAGCTTCTTCTGAAGGGGTAAGAGAGATAAGGGCCCAACGACGATGTCGATAATGCAGAGACAGTAGAGCACGAGAATGCAAAAAAATTAAAATTAAGCCTTATTTAATATTAAATATGATGAGTCCAACCTAAAATATGGCTTTATTGCGACAGGTGACTTGAATGCTCCAAGTCCCCTGTGCGTAGTATGTGGAGTTAGGGCTTCATTGCCTCGTTAGATAGCCTCAAAACTGCTTCGGCAAAGCAAATCCAAGCACCCGGCACTGAAAGACAAACCTGTTGAATTCTTTGAGCGAAGAAAACGTGAACAAGGACAGAAGCAAGACTTGAAAGCCACCGCATCAACAAACGTGGCTGCACTGAGAGCGTCATACTTAGTGGCTAGCTGTATTGCTAAGGCCAAGAAGCCTTTGACTACTGGCGAGGAGTTGATTCTACCTGCTGCTAAGGACATTTGCCGTGAACTCTTAGGAGAGGCTGCGGCTAAAAAGACAGCAACGGTTCCTCTTTCGGCTATCACCGTCAGTTGGCTAATTAATGAAATAGCGGAGGACGTTGAGGCACAATTGTTTAGAGGCTTAACGAGTCACCGTGGTATGCAATCCAGGTTGACGAATCTACCGATTAGGACAACAAGGCAATACTGCCTGTTCATGTGTGATATATATCTCAGGATGATGTGCATGAGGATATGTTGTGTGCGCTGTCCCTGCCGACTAACACAACGGCCACAGAACTATTCAAGTCTTTGGATGATAACATCATCGTCAGGAGAATTGGTTTGGTCGTTCTGTGTTGGCGTATGCACGGATGGGGCTGCTGCCATGACTGGGTGGCTGTCTGGTTTCACTACCCGGGTTAAAGAGGTTGCACCTGAATGTGAGTCTACGCACTGTGTCATTCACAGAGCTGGCTAGCTGAAAAATGTCACCTGAATTTAACATGGTACTGAATGATGATATTAAAATTATCAATCACATCAAAGCACATGCCCTTAACTCGCGTCTGTTTGGGCAGCTTTGTGAGGAAATGGACGCAGAGCACAAACGGCCTCCTCTTATACACAGAAGTCAGATGGCTATCCAGGGGGCCAGAGTGTTTGAGTTACGAGAGCCCCTGCAGAGATTTCTTTCAGAAATAAAAAAGTCACTACTGGCAGCACATTTCAATGACGAGGAATGGGTCATATTGCGCGACATATTCAACCTGCTCAACAAACTCAATCAGTCACTTCAGGGGAGAATGACACCTGTCATTAAGTTGGCAGATAAAGTCATTAAGTTGCATTCAAAGCCAAACTGGAAGTTTGGGGACGGCGAGTGGGCAGGGGCATATTTGACATGTTCCAAACATTAGCAGGGATTTTGGGAGAGACGGTGACTGGGCCGTCTTTCTCCCAGCTGGTGCGCCTTCACATAGCTTCGCTATCAACGGAGTTCGAGTGTTACTTCCCAACCCATTTGTGAATCGTCCATGTCCGGTAAGGAAGAAGATCAACTCGAGGTTGCGAATGATTGTGGCCTTAAAAAGTATGTTTGAGATAACTTCATCTCTGCCGACCTGCTGGATTAAAATCAAGGCTGAATATCCTGAGATAGCCACAAAAGCACTGAAAACGTTGCTTCCACTTTTCAACATCCTATCTCTGCGAAGCAGGGTTTTCCACAATGACGGCAACAAAAACTAAATTCAAATATTATTAGTCACATGCGCCGAATACAACAGGTGTAGACCTTACAGTGAAATGAATACTTACGAGCCCCTAACCAACAATGTAGTTAGAAAAAATATGGATAAGAATAAGAAATAAAAGTAACAAGTAATTAAAGAGCAGCAGTAAAACAACAATAGCGAGACAATATACAGGAGGGGTACCGGTACAAAGTCAATGTGCTGGGGAACCGGTTAGTTGAGGTAAAATGTACATGTAGGTAGAGTTATTAAAGCGACTATGCATAGATGATAACAACAGTGAGTAGCAGCGGTGTAAGATGGGGCAATGCAAATAGTCTGGGTAGCCATTTGATTAGCTGTTAAGGAGTCTTATGGCTTGGTGTAAAAGCTGTTTAGAAGCCTCTTGGACTTAGACTTGACGCTCCTGTACTGCTTGCCGTGCGGTAGCAGAGAGAACAGTCTATGACTAGGGTGGCTGGAGTCTTTGACAATTTTTAGGGCCTTCCTCTGACACCGTTTGCAAGTCCTGGTTTGCAAGCCCTGCCACATCCGACGAGCGTCAGAGCCGGTGTAGTACGATTCGATCTTAGTCCTGTATTGACACTTTGCCTGTTTGATGGTTCGTCGGAGGGCATAGCGGGATTTCTTATAAGCTTCCGGGTTAGAGTCCCGCTGCTTGAAAGCGGCAGCTCTAGCCTTTAGCTCAGTGCGAATGTTGCCTGGCTTCTCGTTGGGGTATGTACGTACGGCCACTGTGGGGACGACGTCATCGATACACTTATTGATGAAGCCAATGACTGATGTGGTATACTCCTCAATGCCATCGGAGGAATCCCGGAACATATTCCAGTCTGTGCTAGCAAAACAGTCCTGTAGCTTAGCATCTGCTTCATCTGACCACTTTTTATTGATCTAGTCACTGGTGCTTCCTGCTTTAATTTTCGCTTGTAAGCAGGAATCAGGAGGATAGGACTATTGTCAGATATGCCAAATGGAGGTCGAGGGAGAGCTTTGTATGCGTCTCTGTGTGTGGAGTGAAGGTGGTCCAGAGTTCTTTTCCCTCTGGTTGCACATTTAACATGCTGATAGAAATTTGGTCAAACGGAGTTAAGATACCCTGCATTAAAGTACCCGGCTACTAGGAGCGCCGCCTCCGGGTGAGCGTTTTCTTGTTAGCTTATGGTGGAATACAGCTCATTCAATGATGTCTTAGTGCCAGCCTCTGACTGTGTAAAACAGATAAACTCTCTAGGTAGGTAGTGTAGTCTACAGCATATCATAAGATACTCTACCTCAGGCGAGCAATAGCTCGAGACTTTCTTTGATATCGTGCACCAGGTGTTATTTACAAAAATACATAGTCTGTCGCCCCTTGTCTTACCAGACGCCGCTCTTCTATCCTGCCGGTGCAGCATATAACCAGCCAGCTGTATGTTGATAGTGTCGTCGTTCAGCCACGACTCCGTGAAGCATAATATATTACAGTTTTGAATGTCCCGTTGGTAGATTATATGACCTACGCGGAAGATTAATGTAAAGCTACAGATGAAATCGGAAGTTTACATACATTTAAACTACATTTTTCACAATTCCTGACATTTAATCCTAAAAAGAATTACCTGTTTTAGGTCAGTTAGGATCACCACTTTATTTTAAGAATGTGAAATGTCAGAATAATAGTACAGAAAATGATTTATTTCAGCTTTTATTTATTTCATCACATTCCCAGTGGGTCAGAAGTTTACATATACTCAATTAGTATTTGGTAGCATTGCCTTTAAATTGCTAAAACTTGGGTCAAATCTGTCGGGTAGCCTTCCACAAGCTTCCCACAATAGGTTGGGTGAATTTTGGCCCATTCCTCCTGACAGAGCTTGTGTAACTGAGTCAGGTTTGTAGGCCTCCTTGCTCACATACGCTTTTTCAGTTCTGCCCACAAATTTTCTATATGATTGAGGTCAGGGCTTTGTGATGGCTACTCCAATACCTTGACTTTGTTGTCCTTAAGCCATTTTTCCAAACCTTTAGAAGTATGCTTGGGGTCATTGTCTATTTGGAAGACCCATTTGCAAACAAGCCTTAACATACTGATGTCTTGATGTTGCTTCAATATATCCACATAACTTCCCTTCCTCATGATGCCATCTATTTTGTGAAGTGCACCAGTCCCTCCTGCAGCAAAGCACCCCCACAACATGATGCTGCCACCCCCGTGCTTCACAGTTGGGATGGTATTCTTCAGCTTGCAAGTCTCCCCCTTTTTTCTCCAAACATAACGATGGTCATTGTTTCATCAGACCAGAGGATATTTCTCCAAAAAGTACGATCTTTGTCCCCATGTGCAGTTGCAAACTGTATTCTGGCTTTTTTATGACGGTTTTGGAGCAGTGGCTTCTTCCCTGCTGAGCGGCCTTTCAGGTTATGTCGATATATGTCTCGTTTTACTGTGGATAATGATACTTCTGTACCTGTTTCCGCCAGCATCTTCACAAGGTCCTTTGCTGTTGCTCTGAGATTGATTTGCACTATTTGCACCAAAATACATTCATCTCTAGGAGAAAGAAAGCATCTCCTTCCTGAGCGGTATGGCGGCTGCATGGTCCCATGGTGTTTATACTTGCGTACTATTGTTTGTACAGATTTACGAGGTACCTTCAAGTGTTTGGAAATTGCTCCCAAGGATGAACCAGACTTGTGAAGGACTACAATTTTTTTTCTGAGGTCTTGGCTGCTTTCTTTTCATTTTCCCATGATGTCAACCAACGAGACACTGAGTTTGAAGGTAGGCCTTGAAATACATTCACAGGTACACCTCCAATTGACTCAAATTATGTCAATTAGCCTATCAGAAGCTTTAAAGCCATGACATTTTCTGGATTTTCTATGGCGTTTAAAGGCACAGTTAACTTAGTGTATGTAAACTTCTGACCCACTGGAATTGTGATACAGTGAATTATAAGTGAAATAATCTGTCTGTAAACAATTGTTGGAAAAATTACTTGTGTCATGCACAAAGTAGATGTCCTAACCAACTTGCCAAAACTATAGTTTGTCAACAAGAAATTTGTGGTGTGGTTGAAAAATGAGTTAATGACACCAACCTAAGTGTAAGTAAACTTCCGACTTCTACTGTATTTTATAGTCCAAAGATTGCACATTTGCTAGCAGGATGGAAGGAAATGGAGGTTTATTCGATCGCCTACAAATTTTCAGAAGGCAGCCCGCCTTCCGGACCCTTTTTTCTCCGCCGCCTCTTCACGCAAATCACGGGGATCTGGGCCTGTTCCTGAGAAAGCGGTATATCGTTCGCGTCGGCCTCATCAGACTCGTTAAAGACAAAAAAAGGATTCTGCCAGTCCGTGGTGAGTAATCGCAGTCCTGATGTCCAGAAGTTATTTTCCGGTCATAGAGACGGTAGCGGCAGCAATATGTACAAAATAAGTTTAAAAAAATAAGTTACAAACAATGCAAATAATTGAACAAAAGAAAATCAGTTGGGGGCACTTGAAACGTCTGCCTTCTTCTCCAGCGCCATCTTACAATTACGGAGAAGGCTGGACATAAGGAACATCTTTCAGGTGTCACTGTCTCCCATCACCCCTAGAAGGGACGGTCTTGTTGCCCCGAAACAAGCTCAGGGCACCCACTGATTCAGCAACATGGTGAGTTGCAATGTTTTTATTATATGGTCATTAGCGGTTTGGGGCGAGCGGTCGCATTTGCATTCGCTCTGCATTCGCTCTGCAGGTAGTATAACTTTTATAACTTTTCATTACATTTCATTATAGTACAACGATTTAATTTGTCCAACCTTAGCAATTTCTTCTTAACTAGCTACATAGCCGTCTGTGTATCAAAGATAACTGCGTAATTATCGTATTTCGTCGTCTCGTTGTCCACTGCTATCTGCCCAGCAGCTAGCTAACGTCCACCGTCTACCGAATAGTAGTATAACTTTTCATTACATTTCATTATAGTACAACGGTCTGATTTTCATTTTCATTACAGTACAACGGCTTGATTTGTTTGATCTTAGCTAGCTACATAGCCGTCTTTTATCAAACATAATTGCGTCGTTATTGAGGTTCGCTAGCGAGCTATTTTCGTTCGAAATTAACGCAACGTAGCCATCACTGCTAGCTAGCCAGCTTGCCACCGAAGAGCATTGTAGAAACGATTACAATACAACGGAACGACTTGTTTTGTGTAGTGTTAGCTAGCTACATAGTTTTCTTTGCTAGCTTTGTATCTAAGATAATTGTGTAACTTTGAGTAATTATCGGTTAGCTAGCCAGCTAGTTTCGCCTGCCGCGCTGCTGTCCTCCTACCTAGCCAACACTGCTAGCTAACACTGCTAGCTAGCCAACTTCTACCGAATAGCAGCACTGTAGAAACTTACATTACAACGGAACGACTTGATTAGCGTAGTGTTAGCTAGTTGTCTTTGCTGTCCTTGTATCCATGATAATTGTGTAGTTTAGAGAAATTTAGAGAAACTGTCGAGGTCACCTAGCCAGCTTCACTTTCAACAACGCAGCTACTGCTAGCCAGGCTACTTCACCAGCCAGCAGTACTATATCATTTTAGTCAATAAGATTTGTAATTTTATTGATTTTTTGCTACGTAAGCTTAACTTTCTGAACATTCGAGACGTGTAGCCCACTTGTCATTCTAATCTCCTTTGCTTTAGCGTAGCCTCTTCTGTAGCCTGTCAAATATGTGTCTGTCTATCCCTGTTCTCTCCTCTCTGCACAGACCATACAAACGCCTCACACCGCGTGGCCGCGCCCACCCTAACCTGGTGGTCCCAGCCCGCACGACCCACGTGGAGTTCCAGGTCTCCGGTAGCCTCTGGAACTGCCGATCCGCGGCCAACAAGGCAGAGCTCATCTCAGCCTATGCCTCCCTCCAGTCCCTCGACTTCTTGGCACTGACGGAAACATGGCTCACCACAGATAACACTGCTACTCCTACTGCTCTCTCTTCGTCTGCCCACGTGTTCTCGCACACCCCGAGAGCTTCTGGTCAGCGGGGTGGTGGCACCGGGATCCTCATCTCTCCCAAGTGGTCATTCTCTCTTTCTCCCCTTACCCATCTGTCTATCGCCTCCTTTGAATTCCATGCTGTCACAGTTACCAGCCCTTTCAAGCTTAACATCCTTATCATTTATCGCCCTCCAGGTTCCCTTGGAGAGTTCATCAATGAGCTTGATGCCTTGATAAGCTCCTTTCCTGAGGACGGCTCACCTCTCACAGTTCTGGGTGACTTTAACCTCCCCATGTCTACCTTTGACTCATTCCTCTCTGCCTCCTTCTTTCCACTCCTCTCCTCTTTTGACCTCACCCTCTCACCTTCCCCCCCTACTCACAAGGCAGGCAATACGCTTGACCTCATCTTTACTAGATGCTGTTCTTCCACTAACCTCATTGCAACTCCCCTCCAAGTCTCCGACCACTACCTTGTATCCTTTTCCCTCTCGCTCTCGTCCAACACTTCCCACACTGCCCCTACTCGGATGGTATCGCGCCGTCCCAACCTTCGCTCTCTCTCCCCCGCTACTCTCTCCTCTTCCATCCTATCATCTCTTCCCTCTGCCCAAACCTTCTCCAACCTATCTCCTGATTCTGCCTCCTCAACCCTCCTCTCCTCCCTTTCTGCATCCTTTGACTCTCTATGTCCCCTATCCTCCAGGCCGGCTCGGTCCTCCCCTCCCGCTCCGTGGCTCGACGACTCATTGCGAGCTCACAGAACAGGGCTCCGGGCAGCCGAGCGGAAATGGAGGAAAACTCGACTCCCTGCGGACCTGGCATCCTTTCACTCCCTCCTCTCTACATTTTCCTCTTCTGTCTCTGCTGCTAAAGCCACTTTCTACCACTCTAAATTCCAAGCATCTGCCTCTAACCCTAGGAAGCTCTTTGCCACCTTCTCCTCCCTCCTGAATCCTCCTCCCCCTCCCCCCCCCCTCCTCCCTCTCTGCAGACGACTTCGTCAACCATTTTGAAAAGAAGGTCGACGACATCCGATCCTCGTTTGCTAAGTCAAACGACACCGCTGGTTCTGCTCACACTGCCCTACCCTGTGCTTTGACCTCTTTCTCTCCCCTCTCTCCAGATGAAATCTCGCGTCTTGTGACGGCCGGCCGCCCAACAACCTGCCCGCTTGACCCTATCCCCTCCTCTCTTCTCCAGACCATTTCCGGAGACCTTCTCCCTTACCTCACCTCGCTCATCAACTCATCCCTGACCGCTGGCTACGTCCCTTCCGTCTTCAAGAGAGCGAGAGTTGCACCCCTTCTGAAAAAACCTACACTCGATCCCTCCGATGTCAACAACTACAGACCAGTATCCCTTCTTTCTTTTCTCTCCAAAACTCTTGAACGTGCCGTCCTTGGCCAGCTCTCCTGCTATCTCTCTCAGAATGACCTTCTTGATCCAAATCAGTCAGGTTTCAAGACTAGTCACTCAACTGAGACTGCTCTTCTCTGTATCACGGAGGCGCTCCGCACTGCTAAAGCTAACTCTCTTTCCTCTGCTCTCATCCTTCTAGACCTATCGGCTGCCTTCGATACTGTGAACCATCAGATCCTCCTCTCCACCCTCTCCGAGTTGGGCATCTCCGGCGCGGCCCACGCTTGGATTGCGTCCTACCTGACAGGTCGCTCCTACCAGGTGGCGTGGCGAGAATCTGTCTCCTCACCACGCGCTCTCACCACTGGTGTCCCCCAGGGCTCTGTTCTAGGCCCTCTCCTATTCTCGCTATACACCAAGTCACTTGGCTCTGTCATAACCTCACATGGTCTCTCCTATCATTGCTATGCAGACGACACACAACTAATCTTCTCCTTTCCCCCTTCTGATGACCAGGTGGCGAATCGCATCTCTGCATGTCTGGCAGACATATCAGTGTGGATGACGGATCACCACCTCAAGCTGAACCTCGGCAAGACGGAGCTGCTCTTCCTCCCGGGGAAGGACTGCCCGTTCCATGATCTCGCCATCACGGTTGACAACTCCATTGTGTCCTCCTCCCAGAGCGCTAAGAACCTTGGCGTGATCCTGGACAACACCCTGTCGTTCTCAACTAACATCAAGGCGGTGGCCCGTTCCTGTAGGTTCATGCTCTACAACATCCGCAGAGTACGACCCTGCCTCACACAGGAAGCGGCGCAGGTCCTAATCCAGGCACTTGTCATCTCCCGTCTGGATTACTGCAACTCGCTGTTGGCTGGGCTCCCTGCCTGTGCCATCAAACCCCTACAACTCATCCAGAACGCCGCAGCCCGTCTGGTGTTCAACCTTCCCAAGTTCTCTCACGTCACCCCGCTCCTCCGCTCTCTCCACTGGCTTCCAGTTGAAGCTCGCATCCGCTACAAGACCATGGTGCTTGCCTACGGAGCTGTGAGGGGAACGGCACCTCAGTACCTTCAGGCTCTGATCAGGCCCTACACCCAAACAAGGGCACTGCGTTCATCCACCTCTGGCCTGCTCGCCTCCCTACCACTGAGGAAGTACAGTTCCCGCTCAGCCCAATCAAAACTGTTCGCTGCTCTGGCACCCCAATGGTGGAACAAACTCCCTCACGACGCCAGGACAGCGGAGTCAATCACCACCTTCCGGAGACACCTGAAACCCCACCTCTTCAAGGAATACCTAGGATAGGATAAAGCAATCCTTCTGCCCCCCCCCCCCCCCCTTAAAAGATGTAGATGCACTATTGTAAAGTGGCTGTTCCACTGGATGTCATTAGGTGAATGCACCAATTTGTAAGTCGCTCTGGATAAGAGCGTCTGCTAAATGACTTAAATGTAAATGTAATTAGAGAAAAATATGCACATTATGTTTTTATAATATCATCACATTAGACCTATTAAACTAAAATGTTGTGAAAAAGCGGCTATACTAAACGTATAGGCCTAATTGATATTCCTGTTGTGTTGTGTCGTGACCCCCCCCAAAAAATGAATAAATATATAGTCTATATGACACCTGTCCATGGTGCAAAGAAGGTTGGGGACCGCTGCCCTAGAAAGACTCATGTGACAGCCGTCTACATCTGCCAAACAAAAGTCTGGGCATGCAACACAGCCAACCTGCCAACAGCAGAATTTAAAAAAGCAAAACATGAAAAAAAAATACAAATAGAAAAAAATGTAAACAGAAAAAGCAAAGCATGAATGCAGCTGGAGTAACGTTAACTAGCTAGCTAATTGTATCATGTTAGTTAGAAAGCTAAAATGTACAGATCACGAATTGAAGATATTTTCAAATGATCTTTACCTTTTCAGCAAAGATTGTTGTCAGTATGACAAATTATTTGAGAATGCAAGGGCATTCACTTACCATACTCTGTGGGGACAGGGTCAGGGTGGTAGGTGAAGTGCGCAGCATTCCTTCTTTGTGTTTTTGTTTGGGATGAGCAATTCGGGGATAATCTCAGCAGAGTGATCCCAAACAAGCTCTGATCACCGATATTTACATTCACGATGGAGGCTTTCGAGCCTGCACCTCTGAGCAGAAACCGTGCAGCAGCCGCCATTGCTGTTGTGAGTATTCTGAACAGGAAGAAGAGAATGATGACAGATTCGCTTTTTAGTCGAAAGGGGCTGTGATTGGTTGAAACAGTGGGTGGTGTCAGTGGATTTCAGCCTCTTGTCCAATCGCCCTACATCGACCCTGAATACTTGAGGGAGTTATTTTACGCTGGCCCGCGTTGACGTGTCCGTCACGTCGTCTGGCGAATGCGAGAAGGGAGTAGCGCCCTTCTCAAATCGAACAGTAATCTGCGCCGCTAGGTCATATTATCATCAAGACAGCATGGCATCGTCCAGAAAAGTACAGCATATCTTTTCCATAAAATAAATGTTTTATATGTGTTTTATTGGGAAGGCAGATAAAGTATTTTTAACAAAATCAATCACTTTTGCATGGGAAAACACAGAATCCTACTCATTACTACACGTGCTTATTACATCACTTTTATTATGAGCCGACTTCGCCGTCGGACAGAGCGGGCACCCGACTCAAATGCGGGAGGCAGCAATCAACTTTCAGCCGGTGCAAAACACGCCTACACGGGCGCCTGAGCGAGATTAATCGAACTCCCGCCTTGACTTTTGTCATGTTCGACATTGCAGCCCACTATAAAGTCGAGACTGACTGATCTACAAATGACCTTGCATCCTAAATAAATACTCAATATTATTTGTAGGTCAGTCACAATTTACCCATGATACATCACGGTTTTGACGCTCTCGAACACAGCTTTACTCAGGTAAAGAAGTTGTGCCAAAGATTATAGATATACTGACAATATAATCTCTCTCCCTAACACTGGGAATCGTTGTCCACAAAGCGGCACGGCGGGCTGTCTAGCCCCCGCCCATCCTTTCTTTGGATTGGTGGATACATCTCATTATTGTAAATCTGTTTTTGAATATTCGATGAGGGTTATTGACGTCAACCACCTGTATCAATGGAGGGAGATGCTACACTACCTGCATCATTCAGTGAATATGCATAACCATCTCGAGACAACTCCCTTATAGTGTTTTTCTCTCAAAGTTGCTGTCACCTGTCCTACTTATAAGAACTTAAGCATTACGAAACGTATATTTGATCAAAAAACCTCACGTAGCAAAGAAACCATAAAAATGTTTATGGACCAAATTCAACACTCTAATTGACCTTCATACAAAAACCTTTGCTTGTTCGGTGAAAGGGAGACAGCTTTTCCTCCGAGTTGGACCTCTCCCTCTTTCTGGTTGTGCTTAACATGAAAAAACAAATGATCTTTTATTGTGGGATGATGAAACTGTGTTGTCACTAGTTACCACAGCCACATACATCGCGCCCATTCATACAATTGATCGACTTAAAATTTGATTTTAAACCAATGGCATCAGCAGAAATCCATTGTCGAAGGGCGGGCAAAAATCTAGGAGGTCCAAAATGTGGGCACTCAAACCATCATTAAATAATAATACAAGCCTACCCTATAGTAATCGTTCACAAACCACAGAACGTGATTTGGCATTATAGACCAAATAATCTTGCCGTCCTATGTAAATCCATGACTCTTGCATTTAACATGCTACTAGACCTACACATAAACTATAGACAGGGCCTAATAAAGACTTCATTTAACTGTAAAAACAAATGACCTTTTAATTTGGCATGAACACAACCAGTCATGATCTTTTCATCTGATTGTCAAACAAATCACTTCAAAAGTAGGCTACCTGTGCATGTTCATCCACTCCATGGACAGTGAGAGTTTGTGCAGCCATGTAGAAATAAATGGTTTAAAGCATGACAGAGAGGTAGGGGTGTTGGTTTAATTTGGAAGAGTTTATTTTAACATTTACCACGGTTAAACATATGTCGTGGGAAAAACTTACACAGGGACACTCAAAGTCAAACTTAAATGAATCATCCTTTATTTGTCAACGCGCTGGAGAGGTTCCAACCAACTCAATGCACCATAGTACACATGTCAATCAGGAGCTGTGCCTGGGCAGTCCCAGCAGTTGTCTTATATACGGCCATACACAGACAAGTTATATTTGCATGATTTAGCATAATTCATGAATCATTACCATTGTTTCATTCATGTGAAAGACCAATACCTCAGGCTTCTCTCTAAGCTGAGACCTTGAAACAGAGATATCTTTTGTTCATTCTCAAAACAAGGGCTTACTGCCAAATTGCAGCCTCTGATAGTGAGGATTTGTTCAGTCAGCCACTTGCATGAACAGAACATGAATACAGCACAGAAATTAGTTATAAGAAAAGCATAAACATTCAAATTCCATTATACATATTTACCACTGGATTTTAAACAAATAGGTGTCACAATTCGTGTTTATAAGTGGCAGGGAAGTCAGGCGCGGGAGAATTAAACTTGGTAAAATGGAGTAATTTAATAAAACAAAACCATAAATACAAATGAAACAAATTGGGCACGAGGACCCATCGCGCACCAAATACAAACACGAAACTGAACATAAAACAATCTCTGACAAAGACATGATGGGAAACAGAGGGTTAAATACACAACAGGTAATGAATGGGATTGAAACCAGGTGTGTAGGCAGACAAGACAAAACCAATGGAAAATGAAAAATGGATCAATGATGGCTAGAAGACCGGTGACGTCGACCGCCGAGCACCACCCGAACAAGGAGAGGCATCGACTTCGGCAGAAGTCGCGACAATAGGAGAATTGTCATTATTTAGAGACACCCCCACACACACATAAACTACTCTGCCATTTTAAAGTTATTTGCCCCATCCTTGGCTTTTCCTAAATACGTCTATCTAACACACTATCATTGTTAGAATATTCATTCTCAAACCCAATTTTTGTTATAAGCCGTTTTAAGGTGACATGTCATTCTTCCCCCCTGCCTGTCAGGCCTGTGCAGCTGATGATGGCCCATCGTAACTACATCTAAACTACATCGAAAACTAATTTCAAACATATATTATCTATGCATGTTATTATCTATGCATAGTCACTTCAACTCACATTGTTTCTGTACCGGTACCACCTGTTTATAGCCCCTCTATTGCTATTTACTGCTGATGTTTAATTATTTGTTATTCTTATCTCTTACTTTTTAAAATGTATTTTCTTAAAACTACATGGTTGGTTAAGGGCTTGTAAGTAAGCATTTCACTGTAAGGCTGTTGTATTCGGAGCATTTGATTTGATTTAGATTTAATAGAGTTTGCCTAAAGACAAGATAACATTGACAATAGTCTGATGGGTGAGAATAGTATCAATTGTTTATATTGTATATGAAGAGATTAAAAACACAGCTTGGAATTGACACAGAGGCAGGGAAATGAAACCGAGTGCCATAAAGTGACTTTTGAAAATTCTCCTACACAAGCACTACCATCAGAAAGTTTTCACACCCTTTGACTTTTTTCACATTTTGTTGCATTACAGCCCGAATTTAAAATTGATTCAATTGAAATTTTGTGTGTTAAAATTGAAATATGTTTTTAGAACGTTTTACAAATGAATAAAAAATATAAAGCTGAAATGTCTTGAGTCAATAACTATTCAACCCCTTTGTTATGGCAAGCCTAAATAAGTTCAGGAGTAAAAACGTGCTTAACAAGTCACATAATTAGTTGCATGGACTCATTCTGTGTGTAATAATAGTCTCTGCACTCCACACATACAATTATCTGTAAGGTCCCTTAGTCGAGCAGTGAATTTCAAACACAGAGTTAACCTCAAAGACCAGGGAGGTTTTCTAATGCCTCGCAAAGAAGGGCACCTACTGGTAGAAGGTAGAAATAAAAAAGCAAACATTGTATATCCCTTTCAGCATTGTGAAGTTATTAATTACACTTTGGATGGTTTATCAATACACCCAGTCACTACAAAGATACAGTCATCATTCCTAACTCCGTTGCTGGAGAGAAAGGAAACAGCTCCGGGATTTCACCTTGAGGCCAATTGTGACTTTAAAACAGTTACAGAGTTTAATGGTTGTGATAGGAGGAAACAGAGGATGGATCAACAACATTGTAGTTACTCACAATACTAATCTAAATTACAGTGAAAAGAAGGAAGCCTGTGGAGAATAATAATATTTCAAAACATGCATCCTGTTTAGCATAAGGCACGAAAGTAAAACTGCCAAAAAACTAGCAAAGAAATGCACTTTATGTCCTGAATACAAAGTGTTACGTTTGGGGCAAATCCAACACAACACTTCACTGAGTACCACTCTTCATATTTTCTATCATGGTTGTGGCTGCATCATGTTATGGGTATGCTTGTCATTGGCATAGACTAAGGAGTTTTTCAGGATAAAAAATAAACATAAAGGAGCTAAGCATAGGCCAAATCCCAGAGTAAAACCTAGTTCAGTCTGCTTTTCCAGATTAATTCACCTTTCAGCAGGACAATAACCTTAAACAGAAGGCCAAATCTAGACTGGAGTTATTTACCAAGGACACAGTGAATGTTCCTGAGTGGCAGAGTTAGTTTTGACTTATTAAAAATCTTTGTCAATACCTGAGAATGGTTGGCTAGCAATAATCAACAACCAATTTAACAGAGCTTGAAGAATTTTGAAAATAATAATTGGCAGATGTTGCTCAATCCAGGTGTGGTAAATTCTTAGAGACTTAGTCAGAAAGACTCACAGCTGTAATCACTGCCAAAGATGCTTCTACAAAGTATTGACTCAGGGTTTGTGAATACTTATGTAAATAAGATGTTCAAATCAAATCAACTTGTATTTGTCACATGCGCAGAACACAACAGGAGTAGACCTTACAGTGTAATGCTTACTTACAAGCCCTTAACCAACAATTCAGTTCAGGAAATATAGTTCAGAAAATATTTCCTAAATAAACTAAAATAATAATATGTATTTTTTTTTTAAGTAACTCAAGAAAATGACATAACAATAAAGAGGCTATATACAGGGGGTACCGGTACCGAGTCAATGTGCAGGGGTACAGGTTAGTCAAGGTCATTTGTAAAGTGACCATGCATTCAATCTTAGTCCTCTATTGTCGCTTTGCCTGTTTGATGGTTCGTCTGAGGGCATAGCGGGATTTCTTATACCTTTCCAGATTGGTTTCCCGCTCCTTGAAAGCGGCAGCTCTAGCCTTCAGCTCGATGCGGATGTTGCCTGTAATCCATGGCTTCTGGTTGGGATATGTACAGTACCAGTCAAAAGTTTGGACACACCGACTCATTCCAGGGGTTATCTCCATTTTTACAATTTTCCATGTGTGTTATTTCATAGTTTTGATGTCTTCACTATTGTTCTACAATGTAGAAAATAGTAAAAATAAAGAAAAACCCTGAAATGAGTAGGTGCATCCAAACTTTTGACTGGTACTGTCGCACTTTTGACTGGTACTGTCTTTGAGACTGTTTAGTGCCAAAATAAGAATTGAAATACAGTACATGTAAAAAAATATATATATAATGTTTCCTGATCTTTCTTTTAACACTTCAGAACAAACTTTCTTGAGATTTTTTTATTGGGGGGGGGGACTATCTGTTGTTCTGTGTAGTGAATCTGTTATTCAATGTGTTTATATGGGCTAATAGCAGTTGACCACAACACGTTTTTCATATAGTTTAGTAAAACCCCTCCCCCGGCTTAGACGGGGCTTAGACTCGTACGGGTTTAAAAATAATGCAATTGCATTTGGATCTGGGCAGAAAACATCACAATTAAAGAAGATATCAGAATTGGAAACGTTGTTAACAACGTCACAGCATTCTCAACAAACAGTCTCGGTAGCGACTAATCTCTCCAAAGTCAAAACAGGGGGCAAGACAGAACTAAATGTATTGATAGGACGGAGAGCAGAATTTGCCATCCATCGAGTTTGTCACACCCTGATTTGTTTCCCCTGTCTTGTGCTTGTCTCCACCACCCTCCAGGTGTTGCTCATGTTCCCCATCATCCCCAGTAACATTTATACCTGTGTTTTCTGTTTGTCTGTTGCCAGTTTGGCCTACCAGCGTGATTTCCCGGATTCCTGTTTCTCTCTAGCACTTGTTTTTCTCGGTTTTCCGTTTTTGACCACTCTGCCTGCCCTGACCCCGAGCCTGCCTGCCGTTCTGTACCTTTCTGACTCTGCCCTGGATTACCGACCCCTGTCTACCCTTGACCTGTCGTCAGCCTGGCCCCTGTTTTGTTAATAAACATCTGTGATTTGAACTGTCTGCATCTGGGTCTTCTCCTGAGGTCTGATAGTACGTACTGCCACGACTAATCCAGCAGACTCGGACTAGCTCCACAACGCCGTCTCGTCCCAAGGAACCACCATTGGAAGACACGAGGAGTTACTTCAAGGTCTTATGGAAGGATTACAGACCTTGGCGGAACGCCATGACCGCGCCTTCCATACATTGCTGGAGCAATTCCGCGGATTGTTTGTTAGGCAGCCCGCCACTACAGTAACCCCCCAGAGTGTCAGTTACCCCGCTACCAGTGGCACCTCTCCCTAATCTACCCCGGCTTCCCGAGAACCCCGCTTACCTCCTCCGGAGCACTACGCTGGAGATCCAGGATCCTGCTAGGCGTTTCTCTCCCAGTGTTCTCTCATCTTTGAGCTGCAGCCCTCTTCATTTCCCTCGGATCGCTCGAGGATAGCGTACTTGATAACGCTGATGTCTGGGCTCCTGCATGGGCTACGGCAGTGTGGGAGCAGCAATCCACCATTTGTCTCAGTCTGTAGGAATTTGTGGCGGAAGGTACGTAAAGTGTTTGATTCTCTGTTGTCCAGGAGAGAGGCAGCTCGTAAGCTGGTCCAACTAGGTCAGGACTCCCGTAGTGTGGCAGACTATACAGTGGATTTTCTCACATTGGCAGCTGAGAGTGCTGTAAATGTAATATTTCTGTTTTTTTATTTTATAAGTTTGCAAATTTTTCAAAAAAACTGTTTTTGCTTTGTCATTATGGAGTATTGTGTGTAAATTGATGAGGGAAAAAAATATTTAATACATTTTAGAAAAAGTCTGTAAGGAAACGAAATGTGGAAAAATTAAAGGGGTCTGAATACATTCTGAAAGCACTGTTTATTAGACCGCTAGCATGTTGACTTTCAAAAGACACATCAAAGGTGAGTCCAACGAGGCCAGGCTTTTCTAGTGTTAATCACTGGCACGGCGACCAATCAAAGTAGATCAGCTTTGTATTAGGTTACACGCTGCATATTAAAACACCCTAAAAGTACATTTAGAGAATAGCCTAACAGTATGCTAATACACACAATAAGGTACGAGGGGTTGTGGTATATGGCCAATATACCACGGCTAAGGGCTGTTCTTGGCACGACGCAACATGGAGTACCTGGATACTTAGCCGTGGTATATTGGCTACATACCACGAAGCCCTGAGATGCTTTATTGCTATTATAATCTGGCTACCAACCTAATTAGAGCAGTAAAAATAAATGCTTTGTCATACACGTGGTATACGGTCTGAAATACCACGGCTGTCAGCCAATCAGCATTCAGGGCCCAAATCACCCAGTTTATAATAATAATAGGCCATAGCCTATATAGACTAGAACAGTGGTCACCAACCTTTTCTTAGTCGAGATCACTTTATGAATCAAAATGTAAGCCGAGTGCAATTCTCTGCTGGGCGCAAGAAATCTAGTGCACCTACGATGTATTGTGTGATATCAATTAAATGATCAATAGCCTATAGGGCCTAACTATAGTGCAAAAGCACAAGGCATATTTATATTTCCAGTTAAATTACATTTCTACAAATTATGAGCTATTTACACTGACTGGAAATATTGTTTCATGCATTTGCCTATTTTCATTTATAATAAGAGGTCATATTTTCTTAATGTAGGCCTTCCACTTAATATAACGTAGAGTTCCTTATATTTCAAAACTTGACTCTAACTAGACAATATGAAAACACTGGCAATAGGCCAGTTGTTGTAGCCTATTACCTGTGAGGCACATCAGAGCATAAACTGAACTTTCATTTTTTTTTTTTTTCACTGGACTGATGGTCATTTCTCAGCCGAGGGAGAGAGTGCGAATCGAAGTGAAGAGTGTTTCATGATTTCTAAAAGTGCTGAATAAAAACAGCATTGTAGTGCTGATCATTGTCTCTGAATGTAATGAAACTGAAAAAAATTGAAGTGAGCTTTGCCCACTTGTTTTTGCGAGTCTAGCTAGCTGGAGTAGCCTACACAGCATTAGCTACTGTTCACTGCACATTGTATCAGTGCGAAGTGACAGAACCCGGCCATTATTATAAAAAAATAAGCTGATCGTTTTTTGAAATGTTATATTTTCCCTGTAAATAATAAAGCAACATTCTAATTCATTATAGGGCTAAATGAAATAGATTTAATATATAGTACCAGATTTTATGTAAGATGTCCTTCAAATGTATCGAGTGTCCTGAAAGGCATCTGCCCAATAAAATGTTTTATTGTCAATATATACCATTTCCCCCCCCCCCCTCCTTGCTATGAATTTTACCCAACGGTAAATGCATGTTTAGGCCAGTGCTTGATTTGGCCTGAAATAGGTGCCAGTACTCATTTATATTTAGGTGCAGGAACTCAATACTTTTGATATATTATATAAGAGGTTCAGGAACTCTATCAGAAGAATATCCGAGGTGCCTTTACTCAGTTCCGGTGACCTCCTGCCCATGTCAAGTACTGCGCTTAGGTAAAAAGACAACTAATGACCCGTTTAACCACGCTGCTAACCTTAAAGACCAAATAGCTAATTTTTGTTTTCATGAATTATTACTAAATCCAAATTTTGACTTTGTGGCTGTGCTTTTGGGTAGAAACCATTCCTGGGTGCAAAAAGGTGAAAAAGAGAGGAAGATGTCTGGTGTCATGAAGAGCATGGAACAGTCATGCTGATGGAGGTATTAGGAAACAGTGCACGCAGTATTGGTCCAGTTTCATAGCTCTCCCTGATGTGGTGCTGAAACCCTTTGGTTGGTCTTGATATGAATTATTAATATACACTGAAGTCATCCCATCATTTTACATTCAGCAGCTTCCATTCAGCCGCTTATCCTACCAGTGCCAGTAAAATATATAACTACAGATGAAACAAACAAACATTGGTTAGCTAGTTTATTTGTTGAGTATTTTTTGTGGTTACATGTTTGAGAGTACAGTAAAATGTGTAAAGTAAAGAAACACAAAAAATGTCAGTCTTAAAAAACAAAAAAGTGTAGATCCGTATCCGTCAAGATACAAGCAAGGGGAAGTCATGAGGACATGAGAGGATAAAACATGGAGATGGTAGAGCGCTGTAGGGCAGATATGGACCCTGCTTAAAAAAGCGTCCTTCTTTCCTCTCATCCTCTGTGTCAGCACTGATCCAACATACTTGGATAGAATAAAAGTAAAGGTTCCACTTTATAGCTTTCACCAATCCAGACATGTCAGATCAGTGATCACTTCAAGAAGGGGAAGGAAGGATACATTTTCAAAGTATTCAAACAAGGCCAGTGTACTGCGAAGCAGGATGTATTTTTCGGGTTGTGCTGAAGCATGGGTAAAGCACGACTTAGGCTATAAATGGAGTCCCATCTGCTGACGCCCATGGTGGTTTTTAGGCCATCAGTGGAGCATCTACATGGCCAGATCACATCTTCCAGTTGAGCAGGCTGGATGACTTCACACACCCTGCAGCATCCAGTTTTCGACCACTGTTACACATTTTCGCCAAGTTCTGTCGATTGCAGAGAAGATGCCAGTCAGTTAAAAGCAAATGACGGTAAGATGAATATTATTGGAAATTGCACATTGTTATGCTTACATTAGCAGCCCTGGCAATGCTGTTGGGAGACTGTAAGGCAGCAAGCTCGTTGAGGATCCTCTTCAGATCGTTATTGTCAGGAGGTGCTGAAAGGAGATAGAGGAAGACAAAATTAAAGCTGTTGTAATTCCTTTTCTTATTAAAAAAAACAACAACTTGGTATTATGGCAGGTATAAGTTATAAATATGCATAATGTGTGGGCGTTTATGTACCTGGCACGGGTGACTGTTGCTGAGACTGAAGCTTTAGGTATGAATGCTCCAGCAGCTCTGCGATGGAAATCCGCTCTCTTGGGTTTCGTACCAAGCACCTCTGGTGGTAGAAAAACACAACAACATATCCCATCAGATCCATGTAATTCACAGTGAATCAAAACTCGGCCAAAAAGCCAATACACAGCGGAATCACTCACCTTCAACACATCTAGCAGATCCTTCTCTGCAATGTCAGGGAATTCTATCTCATGGGTCGGGTCAATGATGGCGTGTAGCTTGGTGATCTGGTTGGTGATGGCCTGGAATGGAGTCTTCCCATAGGTCATGCAGTACATGATGCAGCCAAGGGACCACACATCACCTTTAGTACTAATCTATGAATCAAATCAACAAAAACATTTAGTATACATCATTACACATGCATAACCGTCCAACGTTGATATAAATGAGTCCATATGGAATATGCATGTATTAAAAAGACATTGTTTTGGAAGGAAGGGACATCAGCTCACCTTAAAGCGTGCCTTCCCTGGCTGGGATGAAGTGTCTTTGATGGCTTCGGGAGGCATGTAGTTCAAGGTCCCCACCTGTGTTGAGGATTTTTTTCCTCGAAGATCAATATCCTGATTTTGGCAAGCTTCTGGTTATGCATACATACATTATGAACTACAGTTGGAGATGGGGGTTGTGCTCTTACCTGAGAATCTTTCATAATGCTCGTCACATCAGGCTGGATGCGGTTTGCAATGCCAAAGTCGATCAATTTCAGCGAGGCATTCACAATCACAAAATTGGCTGGCTTCAAGTCACTATGGACAATGCCTACACACACAAAAGTTACTGAAAAAACTAAAAAAAGATTCTCATAGAGTGCAATGTTTAGGTATGAGGAACTTAGAAAACATAATTGTTACTGATGAAGAGAGATATGGAGTTCAAGACAGATGGAGAGATAATAACCATGTTTGTGGATGGTCTGGACTGCCTCCAGCATATTCTTCCAGTAGAACTTCCTCTCCAGCGGGTTGACAGTTTTACGGTTCCGTAGCCAGGTGTTGAGGTCCAGGTTACCACATTCCATTAGCATGTAGATGTAGCTGTTGGTTATTTCACTGGAACACAAGAGAACTCGACTGATAAAATGCACTGCTCACGGGGAATCCCATGACATGTATAGTGGGATGGAACAGAGGACCACAATCGAAATACGTTGTGTTGGGGCCTCCTGAGTGGCACAGCGGTCTAAGGCAC
Source organism: Salvelinus fontinalis (assembly GCF_029448725.1). Lineage (NCBI taxonomy): Eukaryota > Metazoa > Chordata > Actinopteri > Salmoniformes > Salmonidae > Salvelinus > Salvelinus fontinalis. The sequence continues at coordinate 31,193,875 of NC_074702.1, read as the reverse complement.
TGCATCGCAGTGTTGAGGCGTCACTACAGCGCGGGGTTTGATCCCTGCAAGCTGACTTCACTCGTCAGTTGAACGGTGTTTCCTCCGACACATTGGTGCGGCTGGCTTCCAGGTTAAACGAGCAGGTGTTGAGAAGCAGTGCAGGTTGGCGGGTCATGTTTCGAAGGACGCACGAGTCGACCTTCGCCTCTCCGTTGGGGAGTTGATTCAAGATTGATGAGACAAGATCGTAACTACCAATTGGATATCACGAAGAAAATAAAAAACACATATATATAACATAACTAAAATAAAAAAATAGAATTACGTTGTGTTATCCTTAATCTTTTTTTCTTCTCAAAAAAAAAAAGGCCATGTGACTATGTATTTTATTTTTATGTATGTACCAGTACCACCAGTTTTTGTGTTTTGGATGTACAGTGTATGCATTTATCAAAAAATCGAAATAATTTATTGCTAGACCCAAGCGGAATAAGTCAGAGTAACAAACACTGAACACTCACTAATCATACAGCTTGATGATCTGATCACTGTACTGCTGCAGGTGATTGAGATGCTCTATCTCATTCTTGTAGCTCTCCACTGTCTGGGGATCAGCCTCCTCCAGGTTCACATACTTCACAGCAAACAGCTGATTCCGTTGGTCCAGAACCTGGTACACCTGAAATGACAGAGGACCTACCATCAAACCAGCTAATCGGCCATCCAACCACCTGTAGTACTACTTCCCTGGTATCTTCCGGTTTCAAACAAATTGAAACAGGGAAGTACAATCTTAAATTGTCTAACAAGTAACTATCTTTTGTTTCCCGTTGCACAATGTTTTTGAGAGCTTTTGTTACATTGTGCCCTAATGAACAAGACAACTAGCCCCTACCTTACTGGATCCACCTCGGCCAATCATCTTCAGGACGAGGAACCGTTTGCCCTTTATCACAATGGACTCGTTTGAGAGAGCAGCGGTGGAACCCTGAAGTAAGGGACAAGTGCAGACATTCAACCATCACATTTCACTTGACATGGGCCTATAACTTAAACAGAAAACTCACACATAGAGAACATAACTAGGGCCATGAGTTCGCTCCTCCTGACCTGATGGCGTCTCAAGTGATCAGGGAAATCCCATGGATGGCGTTTGTGCTTTACCTGGTGGGTCTGTTGGGCATAGGACACCTGGCTGAGGGGGGTGCATGGCTGCTGCTGGGCAGGGACGGCTTTATGGGCTGCTGAGAGAGGGGCCGCAAATGGGGGGTTCCTCTTGACCACGGGGGTAACGTAACTGAGGAGAGAAGGGAATTCAAAAGTCAAAGAAAGTCCTATTTTTTTTGCATCACTGCTTCCCATCTATCCTCTTAAATCCAAGACGAAACACTCAAGGATCTCACCACGCTGTCTGCCGTGACTGAAGCCACGTCACAGGATGGATGACAGTCTAAACTTTGCACTACGACGGTTCAGATTAAAATATGATCATTTTTCAAGAGGTAGTTCTCAAAGTAACCTTTTCAAAGTAACTTTAGTTAATAAAAATATATTTTGTTTGGAGGGTAGCTTTGCTGTAGCGCAACTTCTTGCAGTGGGAAGTAATATTTTTCAGGGTAGCTTCCCCAACACTGACAATACCATTTCCTAATACATCTCAAGACCTGAAATAGAATCATTAGATTATGGTGATTAGGATCACTGCACAAGAGCTTTTATGTCAGATATATGTCCACTCCAGCCCCCTCACCTGTTGGCCCTGGGGTCTTTGTAGTTGGGCGTCTGGCAGGCGACGGGTGGGTTGAGTCTGGACGGGAGAGGGAGGGATGGGGTGGGCAGAGAGTCCACCAGACGTGGAATGGGCCTGAGATTAGGAGGAGTGTGCTTCTCCTGATGACGACCAAACACACACACAGATAAACCCAAAGGTTAAAATAGAAGAATCCAAAAGAAAACATAAGTGTTATGTGTCAAAACAGAGGAAAAAAGAGAGACGGAAATGTAGTTAACTCAGCCATAAGAATGAACAAACTAAATTGGAGTTTGATGCCAGCACTTATCATGTTGATGACACAGTAGTAACCCCAAAAATAAAAGAGCAAGCCAAACCTCTGGAGACACGACTCGGCTGACACGGGCTGGAATTTTCCACCCTGAAGACAGCTCCATGCTAGAGGGTTTGGGCTGTGTCTGGCTCAGAGGTAAACGGGCGGGAATCTCCGGCTCCCTCTCTCTACCATAGTTTGACAGACTCAATGACCCGTGGGACTGCGGCTCTGTAAAAAGAAACACGCATAAGGAATCTATTCAACTAAAACTTACATCAGGTTTGCAAGCTTTAAGCCGTTATCACTTTGTAGTCAGGATGAACAGGGTCATGTTCATTAGGTACCAAACAGGAGAAAACAGAGGGACTGCATTCTCCATTGCATGCCCTAACGAACACCACCAAGACATACAGCATAATTGACTAAATGTAAATGAAACCTACCTGGGACACACTCTCTGTCTTCTGCGGGGAGAAACTGGTAATTCCCGGCTTTTAGCTTCTGCATTGCCGTCTCAATTAGTTCAGTGGGCTTTGCGTTCACCTGAAGGGCTTTCTGTAGTATTGAGGTGCCTTTCTTGACCTGACCTATTGGAAGAACATGAACAAAAATCTCTTTAGTATCAAAACTCTATATTACGCACAATCGTTTATGTAAAATACAAAATGGGCAATCTACCTTGAGCCACCTCAAACTGAGCATGTGCTATGTGCACAAAGGCAAAGCCTTTGCAGTTGGATCTCACAACGATGAAGTTGTCCCGAGCGTCGTCTGGGTCATCAATACTACGGAGGACATTTTTAGACAGCCATCAAACCAATTCTAGAACACTAGAAACACATCTGAATACATGCATGTTTTTGTTTTTTTTGTTTTTTGTTTTCAAAAATATCCTGAAGTACACTCACCCTTTGAGTTCGGCAAATCGGACCAGCATCTTGACATAGCTTTCGTTTCTGCTGTACATTCCCAACGGCAGTCTGGAGAACACTCTGGAATAGCAGTCCTTAAGCTTTAGGAGAAGGTTGGTGTCTGTCTGAGGATTGCCCCTCTTCTCCAGCTTCGTCAGATAGAGCCGGCAAGCCTCAGGGGAGTTGGAACCGATTATCTGGTTTATATTGTCAGTGGTATCTACCATTGAAACAGCAGAGAACATAAACTCGATATGAGTGAGAAACTTTTTCCCCCACAAGTTTACCATTCCGTTAGTGAGCACCTCTTTGAATATGTGGGTGTGCGCCAACTAATGCTTTTCACTAAACACAGCTTTTTTGCACCGTCAACTACTAGGTCAAAATGGTTTCACTTCAATATAAAAAGGTACCTACCTTCCATCCTAGTGGCATCTCTCCTATCTTGCCTGTGCAGCAGTGTAGTGGTGGAGTCCACCATTCCCATGTCCTCCCATGGGCGTGGCTCAGGGCTAATGATCGGTGTCTGAGAGAGCACATCAAGAATGATATGATTGTCCAATCAACTCGTCTTTAAAATAGGATTATGTAAGATATCACATGCTCTGCTCTCCATGTTATTTTATATAATTGTAAACAGTTGGACCGGGTAAAAAAAATAATAATCGTACGCAATCTATAATTACAACTGAACCGGTGGGATTTTCATTCACAGACCTTTAGATTGAGGAGGTCCCCATCTTCAACACGCTTTTGGGCTGAGGACAAGGTGAACATGGCACTTGAACCAGATGTTTGCCTAAAACAAAGTTCCATTCATCAGTTTAGGCTTTGTAATCCGGTGTTTCCTTGAAATAGGTAAAAAACCTGGACCTTACCTGGACAAGTTACTTGGGATGAGAGCCTCCCTCTTCACTCGTCTTCCATCACTATCATCATCATCCATTTCTGAGAAAGAGCGGTGGACTACAGGCACTCTCCCTGGCTAGAAGGGCAGGATAATAAAGAACAAGAGATGATTTAAAGCCAGATAAGTGATGGGAAAAACTACTTTAAAACGAGGGCTCAAGATATGATATTCTCACGATACTTAGGTACCGTTACGACATGTATTACGAATCTCCCGATTCTATATGTATTGCGATTCAAAGTATCGATACAATATTGGAGTAAAAGTATCGATACAATATCGTCCAAAGTAATATTGCGATATGTAAATGTATCAACCCCACCCCAACACTATTTAAAACTACTACTAATAAAAACTCATGTAGGATCTTTAAAAGACTAAAATCAAACTTTACTATGCCAACGGCTCTCTTTCGTTGAGACGCAGACCTCCAAGCTGGAGCCTGGTCCTCTAGGGGTCCATTCCGTGGTTCCATTGTTCTAAGGGAATGAGAAGAACAATGTCAACATCAAAAATTTCACGAGACAGAATAGAAGAATGTAAATCCAAACAGAGAGAAGCTTGGTGTGAGAACTTGGCACTGTAAAAACAAAAAACTTGTCTTTTACCCTGAAGAAAATATACTGGATAGCTGCAAGTCGCCTGTACCGTCTGAGTTTCTGGAGACTTTGTGAAATTCTTTGCCATTTTTTGCAGAACCATTTATATTATAAGTTGAGACTGAAAGAAAAATTGTTTTGACAACACATTAAGACAATCAATATACAGTACTAAAACCCTAAAGCAGCATAATAGTGATTTCATTCAAATCTAGGGTGAAGAAACATGTTCATGTATTATACTATTTTTTGTCTTTGACGTAAAAAAAAAATAAACGAAGAAGATGGGCTTCCGGTTAATACAGATTTCAAATTGGATTGGAAATTGGACACAACTAACCTGGTACATTTTCCTTATCCTCAGAGGAAAGAAGTTCTGCTTTGCCCAGTGTCAAGTTCTGCATAGCAGCCTCCAGCAGGTCATTGGGTTTGGCATTCAGTTCAATGGCCCTCTGAAGTATCCAAGTACTTTTCTTCGTGTTGCCTTTTGAGATGGGATGGTAAAGACATAATAATCTTACTGACTAGATACCAATAATACTTTCCTGCAGCAGTATGGAGTTCCTGAATGGGAGTTTCACAGATTGGACTGATGCATTCATCATTGTCAGGATATGAATAACATGTTAGAGATTCAATAGTTGCTCTGTATTGGGTGAATATGAAAAAGCTGGTAAAACCATGGAGCCAAAGTTGAGTAAATAACCCAAATTGTGTTGCCTGTGTGTATAAATCATCTATGCCAGTCGACCCAAAGATTGTTGTGCATCTCTCTACCTTGAGACAGTTCAAACTGAGCGTGTGCAATGTGGACAAAAGCGAAATCCTGGCAGTGTGTAGTCGCAACGTTGAAGTTGCCCTCTGCCCCACTGGGGTCTTGAATTCTGAAAGAAATTAAAAGGACTCATTTCGACCATATGAAGGAAAAAAATAAATACCAAAAAGTTGTCTGTTAAAGGGGCAATCTGGGATTGGTACATACATTTCTAGACCTAAATTCTGAAATAAGCCATTGATTTTTTGAATAAAATAATTTACTGGTGTAAATGAGCTTAGTTCAACTGTCGGAATGCGTCAGAGACCCCAACATATACGCTTATTTTACTTCCATTATTTGTAAACCATGTAATTGTAAACAAACACTGAATAGCTTCAAAATGTTGATAGAACTGTAATGAAACAGCAGGGAGCAGGTCTCGAACCCTCGACCTCCTAGCCCGAGGTCCGGCGCGCTATCGACTGTGCCGCAAAAGCATGCTCAAGCGGCAGAGTCGATTTCCACGCTTATAAACCCAAGGTCGTTACAGAACTATTATTTTGAGCTCATGGATGGTCAGTCCTTGCATCCATGAATTTGAGAATGGTTACATCTTTGCTAGCCTTATCCCTCAGCTGTTAACCAAAAAGTGGCAGTGTGGCCACTTTGTAGTTTTCCCAAATCCTAGATTGCCACTTTAATATTATTAATTCACACCACACATTGTATTTAACTGATGTAGCTAAGTACAGTCAACAGAGGAACATGTTGCAAAACAAAGCTCAAGCCTCTCATGGTACACAGTATGATCATGGTTCACTCACACATTCAGCTCTGCAAATCTGACCAGCATTCTGGCATAGCTCTCATTTTGGCAGTGTTTCCCCAGTGGCATAGTTGAGAATACACGGGTATAGAAGTCTGTAAGCTTTGTGAGATGACTAGGATCCAAGTGAGGGTCTCCTTTCTTCTCCAAGACCATCAGATATGCGAGACACGTTTCAGGCGAATTTGAGCCAATGGCCTGGTTGATATTATCAGTGTCATCTGCATGAAAATGGGAGGAAAAAAGACAGTGAGTGACCGTTTGCAAACTCAGTAGCCTTCTATGGGCATATCATTATGTACAATATATGAGGCATGTTGTCTTCGCCATGGAACGAAGGAAATGGTTTTATTACCTTCGATTAGACATCTTGTTTTAATTCGGTCGAGCTTCTGACACAACATGGCAAGTTGGTGCTGTCTGTCTGTATGTTCCTCCTCCAACATCTCTGCAAAGAATGTAGCTAACGTCACCGTCGATTCGTTAGCTAATGGATATTGAGGTAGCTACTGACTGTACGCCTAGCTAGCTATTCACAGATATGTCATCTACGCTATAGTGCGATATATGCTTCTGATGTCTGAATCAACAAGCAGACAACGGACCCTGATGTAAATAACCAGCTCGCTGCGATATGTGTTGCTAAGTTAACGTCCTTAGCTAGCTAACCATTTGCATCTCGTCTAGCCAAAGCAAAGCTAGCTTAGCTAATAACGCGTTAGCTACTAGTTCTAGCTAGTTAGCTACCGGATTGTGGCGTATGCCGTAGCACAGATTTGCAAGGAAAGAAAACTATAAAGCAATCAAAAATATATATATTTTTACGTCGTACATTAGATTAAACCGCATCTCACCTTTTTATGAATGTAGTTTCACGTGAAATAATTACACTTCCCAGCTAAAAAAAAAATCAACAACTTCAGTCTGTCTGTTTAACACACATTCAAATCTACCACGTCCAAGTACTTCGTCAGCTCATTGGCCAGTTTGTATGGTTGACTACGCCCCAAATATTCAAAATACTCCGCCCACTTCGATTAAAATTATTTGTCATTTTGTAATTATGGAATTGCTCAAATGTACTTAAGTATCAAAAGTAAAAGTATAAACCATTTCAAATTCCTTACATGTTTTATTGACGGATAGCCAGGGGCACACTCCAACACTCAGACATATGTGTTGGAGTAAAAAGTACATTATTTTCTTTAGGAATGTAGTGAAGTAAAAGTAAAAGTTGGCAAAAAATATAAATAGTAAAGTAAAGTACAGATAGCCCAAAAAGCTACTTAAGTAGTCATTTAAAATATTTTTACTTAAGTACTTTACACCACTGGTTAATGGTCCTAATTATTTGGTCATAATAAATCCAGTTTGCCTGGATGACATTTATACTTTTATTAACCAAATGCTGTTTCTTTTTTGTTGCCTATTACATTTCACATAACAGCTCTTCTTTCAAGGAAGACAAAAAAAGCCAAAGTCCTATGATATGTTCTACCACTGGGGGGCAGAAGACCAACGCCTACCATAGCCCAGAGATACTTAGTGTGCCTCTTGCCCCGGCTTTGGTTCCACATCCTCTCCCCAGTTTCAAGATGGCAGCCATGAGGCTATGAAGAAGCGACAAATATTTATGGAATAAATAATGAGAACGGATGCTAGGTAGCAGCTGTTAAACACATACGCTTGGGATATGACTGGTGTCATTGTTGCAAGTGTGTTGTTTCGAGAGTGAAATTTACAAGGAAAAATACGTTGCATATCGGTGTGCTGATTTGCTAAGTTAGCGCTAGCTAGCCAAACACATGAATTCTGGGGACGGCCACATCTGATTCGCCAGCTGTCAACTAAGCAAGTATATTGAGCTGTGCGGTGAGTGTCTATTTTAGCAATGAAGACAATTAACTACCTGTCTATATCCGTTTCAGGCCCCCAAAAATCTAGCTAACGTTACCTAGACTTGATTAGAATGCCGCGTTCAAAACAACTGGGAACTCTGAAATCGCCGACTTAATTGCGTTCAAAACAACTCGGAACCCAGAAAAAAACGATCTCCAATGGGAAATCGATTTGAACGGTCATCCAACTCGGACCTCTTTCTTGAGTTCCGACCTGCATGATTTGAGATTTATATTTGTATGAGTTCTCAGTTGTTTTGAATAGATGATGCAGCAATTGAGCCCCACGGTGGTGGTCTCATAATATCCATAAACCTAGCGTTCAAACAGGGAAATTTACATTTAAGTCATTTAGCAGACGCTCTTATCCAGAGCGACTTACAAATTGGTGCATTCACCTTATGACATCCAGTGGAACAGCCACTTTACAATAGTGCATCAGATCTTTTAAGGGGGGGGGGGGGACAGAAGGATTGCTTTATCCTAGGTATTCCTTGAAGAGGTGGGGTTTCAGGTGTCTCCGGAAATGGTTCCAATAGTTCTTCGAACTTTAATTTTTCCCTTAGAGGATTTTCGAAACAATTAAATAAGGGTTGTTTCGTGTAGGCTTACCCTGGCGTGACGTTTTGATAACCATGGAAATCTCTCGGACAAGGTGACTTATCAATACATTTCTTTTTTAACCTTTATTTAACTAGGCAAGTCAGTTAAGAATACATTATTATTTACAATAACGGCCTACCAAAAGGCCTGTGTGGACGGGGGCTGGGATAAAAAAACATAAGACAAACACATCACGACAAGAAAAAACACTACATAAAGAGAGACCTAAGACAACGTAGCGTGGCAGCAACAAGTGACAACGGCACAACATGGCACAAACATTATTGGGCACAGACAACAGCACAAAGGGCAAGAAGGTAGAGACAACAATACATCACGCAAAGCAGCCACAACTGTCACTAAGAGTGTCCATGATTGAGTCTTTGAATGAAGAGATTGAGATAAAACTGTCCAGTTTGAGTGTTTGTTGCAGCTCGTTCCAGTCGCTAGCTGCAGCGAACTGAAAAGAGGAGCAACCCAGGGATGTGTGTGCTTTGGGGACCTTTAACAGAATGTGACTGGCAGAACGGGTGTTGTATGTGGAGGATGGAGGGAGTGAGGCCTAAGAGGGTTTTATAAATAAGCATCAACCAGTGGGTCTTGCGACAGGTATACAGAGATGACCAGTTTACAGAGGAGTATAGAGTTCAGTGATGTGCCTTTGGCTACTCCCTTGGTGACAGACAGTGGCTGAGATAGCAGATGTTCTGACTTTATACACTGCACTCTGAGAGAAGTAGTTAGCAAACCAGGCCAAAGACCCCTCAGAGACACCAATACTTCTTAGCCGGCCCACAAGAATGGAATGGTCTGCCGTATCAAAAGCTTTGGCCAAATCAATAAAAATAACAGCACAACTATTTACTCTCAGATTCGAAAATGCTAAGTAGCATCAAAGTAGACATGTTAAACTACAAATCCCTGCACGTTATCAAGCTGACACCTTTTCTAACAGGCATTATCAATTAACTTGCACAAGACAGTTTACATTTTTAAAGAAATATAGCCAATTTATTCATTACTACATTTAGCTAACATAGTTAATCCAGAGATTCCTACCTTTGCCTCGATTCGGCAGTCTCGTCCAGATCATGGCATTTGTAGTTCTTTATGATAGCCACATTAGCAGCTAATTAGCATTTCATTTTTGGGGGGCTAAATACAGGCAGATATATTGTTAGTCACATTGTCCTAGAGAGATTTACACGGTTATCAAAATGTCACGCCAGGATAAGCCTACATGAAACACAGCCCTTATTTTGTTCTAAAATCCCATATGGGAAACATTAATGGTGTAAAAACAATTGGAACCATTTCCCTGTTTGACCGCTAGGTTTTATGGGTATTATGACTCATAATGTGATACTTTTTTTAATTGCCAGGAGGAAGTAGTAACCAGGAAGAAAATAGCTAGCTAACTTTCTAGCTATGCTAATGCCAAAAGCTATTACAGCTAGCAAACTGACTCATTATTAGATGGATGTTGATGACAGTCTTGTTGGAAAATTCAGATTTATAAATCCAATTTGCTAATAATGGTATGTCCTCCTTTTAGCTCAGCTTCACCATGGCCATCTCTCAGTTTCGCCTTTTTAAGATTTGCACATGGCTTGCAACCTTCCTTTCATTCTTCAAAAGGTTGATATGCAGGTAAGGAACACCCATTATGGTGTATTGAAAGAAGCAAAACTGATCTAGAACCCTTTTGCCGTGTCAGATTTGGTCAAATCTGAAAGCCGTGGTCTGTAAGCTTTCCAGTCATTTTACTCTATGTGGAAATTAATGATATGGAATGTCACTCCTTGAGCACAACCAAACACATTAGCATAGAAATCAAATGCTATTTGCATGTGAAAATTGCTTCCTGTGGAATGCCTTTACTCTAAAATGTGTGTTTTTGTGGTGGCCCACAGTAAGCATATTTCCTGTTTTGACATAGATCTGGGAGGTTGCGAAAGCTAAGCGGGGATCAGATATCTCTTCCAACGACGGTTGATTTTTCATCAGTACCCAAACCGGTCAGTGATATACAAGTTTATAAGATGCATCATGTTAGCAATAATGTGCCGCAAGTGCTTAGTCGATTCCCCTAACAAACCTGCTTTCCCCCTATTGTCATTAATTACATCATCACCATTTATTGTGCAACCAACAGTCAATTTTTACTTTGTGGCATACTTAAATCCTTTCTCTTTATTTTCGTCATATTATCTGACCAAACCCTGTGCAGGCAGAGATTGAAGAATGGAGCTCGTGGGATGAAGATGGTCCCACAAGTATCAAGATCGAGGGCGGTAATGGCAATGTGCCACCACAGCCTGGCGAGGAAGAGGAACCAGACTACTTCAAAGACATGGCTCCCACCATCAGGAAAACACAGAAAGTAGGCTGGGTCTTCATTTAAAGCTGAAATTTGTGCCATTGTTCAACCCAGCGTCTTTTGTTGTTGTATTTGTTTTGTTTAGTTGATGAAACTCGGGAGAGGAGTGTCAGGCAACATGTAAACATTTTTTTGCAGTACTCCTTATACTCTCGTGTTATGTGCATGCAATGATGTCCAAGGGGATAAAGGTATTTGTTGTTTGACTTAACGTCTTTGTTGAAATATCCCAAATGGATGAGGCATTTTCACTAATTACGGATTCCAGCTCTAAGTGCATTTCTCAACACTAATTGGAGGTAGACTCAGCAATATACGTTTACCAGAAGGGAGTAGCAGGGTAACTCCAAACAAAAATAGTCTAAAGGGCGAGGCTGCACTGTTCAACATTTGTTTTCACCGAGCTATCACATGGCATGAGAGGGCGACGCAAACTGCCGTGGACATGCATTGATGCTTAACAGTATTTGTTTTGGTGATGACAACGAGTGCATCCTCTTGCCTCACACTCTGTCGACAATAACGCTGGCCACACTGCTGCTTGTAGTCACGCCATATCATATTGTTGAGTCTTAGTAGTTTTAACTTGTCTCCTTTCTCTCTGTCCCCACCCCAGATTGTACTGAAGAAGAGGGAGCCACTCAACTACTTGGTACCCGACGGCAGTGCGGGCTTCTCCAGCAGACTGGCAGCCACTCAGGACACCTCCTTCATCCAGCCATCTGTGAGTTTGTGTAGCATCGCACAAAGTACAGTGCCTATAGAAAGTTTACACCCTCTTGAGCTTTTTTTTCTCACATTTTGTTGCCATAAAATGTCATCTAAAATTAGATAAAATTGTAATTTTTCTTCCTACAGAGCTACACAACCTACTCCACCTTTTCAAAGTGAAAGTTATAGAAAATGTTCTAAATTAAGAAACACAACTGAAATATCATAGTTGGATAAGTCTCCTCCCCCCTATGTTAATAATTGGTGGAAGCACCTTTGACAACCTTTGCAGCTGTTAATAATTTAGAATGAGATTCTAACAACTTTGCACAACTCTCAGGGCAACAAACTCAGAAAAAAAAGAAAAGTCCTTTTTTCAGGACCCTGTCTTTCAAAGATTATTTGTAAAAAGCCAAACAGATCTTCATTGTAAAGGATTTAAACACTGTTTCCCATGCTTGTTCAATGAACCATAAACCATTAATGAACATGCACCTGTGGAACGGTCGTTAAGACACTAACATCTTACAGACGGTAGGCAATTAAGGCCACAGTTATGAAAACATAGTACACTGAAGAGGCCTTTCTACTGACTCTGAAAAACACCAAAAGAAAGATGCCCAGGGTCCCTGCTCATAAGCGTGAATGTGCCTTAGACATGCTACAAGGAGGCATGAGGACTGCAGATGTGGCCAGGGCAATGCGTTGCAGTATCCCTACTGTGAGACGCCTAAAACAGCGCTACAGGGAGACAGGGTGGACAGCTGATCGTCCTCGCAGTGGCAGACCACGTGTAACAACACCTGCACAGGATCGGTACATCCGAACATCACACTTGCGGGACAGGTACAGGACCGCAACAACAACTGCCCGAGTTACACCAGGAACGCACCATCCCTCCATCAGTGCTCAGACTGTCCACAATAGGCTAAAAGAGGCTGGACTGAGGGCTTGTAGGCCTGTTGTAAGGCAGGTCCTCACCAGACATCACCGGCAACAACGTTGCCTATGGGCACAAACCCACCGTCGATGGACCAGACAGGACTGGCAAAAAAGTGCTCTTCACTGACGAGTCGCGGTTTTGTCTCACCAGGGGTGATGGTCAGATTTGAGTTTATCGTTGAAGGATTGAGCGTTACACCGAGGCCTGTACTCTGGAGCAGGATCGGTTTGGAGGTGGAGGGTCCGTCATGGTTTGGGGGCGGTGTGTCACAGCATCATCGGACTGAGCTTGTTGTCATTGCAGGCAATCTCAAGATTTTGACCCCCCCCTTTGTTCAGGGACACATTATTCAATTTCTGTTAGTCACATGTCTGTGGAACTTGTTCAGTTTGTCAGTTGTTAAATTTAGTTACGCTCATACAAATATTTACATGTTAAATTTGCCGAAAATAAACACAGTTGACCGTGAGAGGACGTTTCTTTTTTTGCTGAGTTTATTTCCATTGTTTTTGTCAAAATTACTCAAACTCATAACATTTGGTTGGGGATCATATTGCTGACAGACAGCAATATTTTAACTTTGACTTAGATTCTTTTAAGCTGATTAAAGTCAGGACCGAGACTAGACCACACAGGAACACTCAACACCACTTGGAAAGCCATTCTGGTGTGTCTTTGGCATTAAAATGTGTGTAATTGTCTCGCTGAAAAAATGTACGTCTATCTCAGGTTTAGGTTTACAGAAGACCGAGTCGGGTAATCCGCTAACTTTTTTTATCCTGACAAAATCCGGATAAAATAAAGCATACCCATAAAATGATGTTGCCACCACATTACTTGAAAATAGAGAGGGTTTCACTCTGTTGTATTGGATTTGACCCTATCCTGTAGTTTTTAATATTACTTAACAGCCTTGTTGCAAACAGAATGGATCATTTGGAGTGGATTTATTTTTTATTTTTTACACAGGCTCATTTATTTTCACTTTGTCATACAGGCCAGTAATATGGAATGAATGCAACGCTGTTGGGATAGACCCACTAGAAATGCTTTTTAGTCCTAAATGAAATTTGCTTGAAAATCTGAGGCCAGTTTTTTTATATATTGCTGTCCGTCAAAGATTTCCAACCAAATGTAACGAGCTTGAGCAATTTTGACGAAAACAATGGATTTATGTTGCCCTAAGAGTTGTGCAAAATTGTTAGAATCTTATTCCAAGTGATTCACACACAGCTGTAATGGCTGCCAAAGGTGCTTCCACCAAGTATTGACTCAGGGGGGTGGAGACTTATCCAATTATGATATTTCAGTTTTTCTTCTTTTTCCTTACTTTGGAAAATGTTCTATAACTTTCACTTTAAAACTACGGAGTAGGTTGTCTTAATTGAATCCCTTAGATTTAAGGTGGAGAAATTTGAAAAAAGTTCAAGGGGGTGTTTACTTTCTATAGGCACTGTACTACTAGTCTCTTGTGACAGGCTGTTCTATAAATGTTATCTGTTGGCCTCTGCTGAATCTTAGATTCAGCAGAGGCCATCTCATTGTACGGTGGATTAGCGTTACTTATTATATTGATGAATACTGATTTTGCAAAGGTTGTATTTGAAGTTAGGGTGGGGTTTTTAACTTGAACGTTCTAATGCACACTGCTAACTGCTAAGTGTTGTACACAAATGTCTTTTGAAAGGGGCTGGGGAGGGGCTTTGAGAGAGGTGGCACTGCTCTATCCACTGTCTAGATTTCAAAACCTCAGCCACCAAAAGCTGAGAAGCTAGCCAACGCCTGTCCAATTTCTTGTTTCAAGGATTACAGACCATCTCTCTCTAGCAATATGATGAAGTCTGAGCTTCTTTTTAGTTCACCATCTCAAAAGTTGTCTGTTTTAGTTGGACCAGTGCCGTGACATTGTTCATTCCCAGGAGTGCACAAGTCCTCCAGGGCCACAGTTCTCTGTATTCAGGTTGAATAAAGGTTTTAGAATGTTGTGAAGAACAGTTGCTAATGGAGATTAGGTCCCACTGCCATCCTATACTGTGTCAGCGACTGTCCTGACTGCATTCCTGTCCTCCTCTCTGTCCCACAGTCTGAGCTTGGAGACATGGATACCTGGCATGAGGACGCCAACGCCTGGGAGGATGAGTCGTCAGATGCTGCCTGGGAGGCCGATTTGGTGCTCAGGTGATAGCATTTTTAATAATTTGAAGAGCAGGCGTATTCAAATTTTATACTACAGGTCCAGAGCCTGCTGGTTTTCTGTTTTACCTGATAATGAATTTCACCTAACTGGTGTCCTAGGTCTAAATGGGGGGGGGGGGGGGCGGGCAGTGGAACTGGCTTCGAGGTAGTCTGCGTGGGACTGATTTCTTCATCCTGCTCCCAACCGCTATCTGCATAACTATTTCTGAACCCGACCGCTGTCCTGCGATGTTATTTTAGGCGTATGTGACGCAGCTCACTTGCCAGCCATGGTCCCAGCAATGTTGTGCTCATTAGGTAATATTGCAAAAATGCACATTTGTGGCCTGCTGGAGGTCATTTTGCAGGGCTCTGGCAGTGCTCCTCCTTGCACAAAGGCGGAGGTAGCGGTCCTGCTGCTGGGTTGTTGCCCTCCTACGGCCTCCTCCACGTCTCCTGATGTACTGGCCTGTCTCCTGGTAGCGCCTCCATGCTCTGAACACTACGCTGACAGACACAGCAAACCTTTTTGCCACAGCTCGCATTGATGTGCCATCCTGGATGAGCGGCACTACCTCAGCCACTTGTGTGGGTTGTAGACTCCGTCTCATGCTACCACTAGAGTGAAAGCACCGCCAGCATTCAAAAGTGACCAAAACATCAGCCAGGAAGCATAGGAACTGAGAAGTGGTCTGTGATCACCACCTGCAGAACCACTCCTTTATTGGGGGTGTCTTGCTAATTGCCTATAATTTCCACCTTTTGTCTATTCCATTTGCACAACAGCATGTGAAATTTATTGTCAATCAGTGTTGCTTCCTAAGTGGACAGTTTGATTTCACAGAAGTGTGATTGACTTGGAGTTACATTGTGTTGTTTAAGTGTTTCCTTTATTTTTTTGAGCAGTGTTTTTGTGTATTGGGAATACATAGACTCTCAAGGATACAGTTGAAGTCTGAAGTTTTTCACAATTCCTGACATTTAATCCCAGTAAAAATGCCCTGTCTTAGGTCAGTTAGGATCACCACTTTATTTTAAGAAAGTAAAATCTCAGAATAATAGTAGAGAGAATGATTAATTTCAGCTTTTATTTATTTCATCACATTTCCCGTGGGTCAGAAGTTTACATACACTCAATTAGTATTTGGTAGCATTGCCTTTAAATTGTTTAACTTGGGTTAAATGTTTCGGTTAGCTTACTACAACCTTCCCACAATAAGTTGGGTGAATTTTGGCTCATTCCTCCTGACAGAGCTGGTGTAACTGAGTCAGGTTTGTAAGGCCTCCTTCCTCGCACACGCCTTTTCAGTTCTGCCCACAAATTTTCTATAGGATTAAGGTCAGGGCTTTGTAATGGCCACTCCAATACCTTGACTGTGTTGTCCTTAAGCCATTTTCCCACAACTTTAAGTATGCTTGGGATCATTGTCCATTTTGGAAGACCCATTTGCGACCAAGGTTTAACTTCCTGACTGATGTCTTGAGATGTTGCTTAAATATATCCACATTTTCCTTCTCATGATGCCATCTATTTTGTGAAGTGCACCAGTCCCTCCTGCAGCAAAGCACCACCACAACATGATGCTGCCACCCCCGTGCTTCACATTTGGGATGGTGTTCTTCGGCTTGCAAGCCTCCCCCTTTTTCCTCCAAACATAACGATGGTCATTATGGGCAAACAGTTCTATTATTGTTTCATCAGACCAGAGAACATTTCTCCAAAAAGTACGATCTTTGTCCCCATGTGCAGTTGCAAACCGTAGTCTGACTTTTTTAGGTTTCGGAGGTTTTGGAGCAGTGGCTTCTTCCTTGCTGAGCGGCCTTTCAGGTTATGTCTATAGGACTCGTTTTATTGTGGATATAAATATGTTTTTACCTGTTTCCTCCAGCATCTTCACAAGGTCCTTTGCTGTTCCAGGATTGATTTGCAATTTTCGCACAAAAGTACGTTCATCTCTAGGAGACAGAACGCGTCTCCTTCCTGAGCGGTATGACGGCTGCGTAGTCCCATGGTGTTTATACTTGAGTACTATTGTTAGTACAGATGAATGTGGTACCTTCAGGCGTTTGGAAATTGCTCACAAGTAGGAACCAGACTTGTGGAGGGCTACAATTTGTTTCTGAGGTCTTGGCTGATATCTTTTGATTTTCCCATGATGTCAAGCAAAGAGGCACTGAGTTTGAAGATAGGCCTTGAAATACATCCACAGGTACACCTCCAATTGCCTCAAATGATGTCAATTAGCCTATCAGAAGCTTCTTTAGCCATTACATCATTTTCTGGAATTTTCCATGCTGTTTAAAGCCAAAGTCAACTTAGTGTATGTACATTTCTGACCCACTGGAAGTGTGATTAAGTGAAATAATCTGTCAGCATACAATTTTTGGAAAAATGACCTGTGTCATGCACAAAGTAGATGTCCTAACCGACTTGCCAAAACTATAGTTTGTTAACAAGAAATTTGTGGTGTGGTTGAAAAACGAGTTTTCATGACTCCAGCCTAAGTGTATGTAAACTTCCGACTACAACTGTATACGCATAAGACTGTTCTTGTGTGTGCAATGTAGGGCTGACCCCATTTAGTCGATTGTTTGGTCGATAGGCTGTTGGTCGACTGCGATTTCTTTTGTCGACCAGTAGCAAAACAAAGTGAATCATGGTGTACAAGACACCTGTCAGATTTGTGCCTGTCAGAGTGGACTGTGTGGAGGCTGTGGGGATGGCACAGTCCCATCACTCTACAATTTGTGCTACTGGGAATGTGTATGGTTACATTACGTAAGAACAGTGATGCAACACTAAGAAAAAATATTATTTCATAACAAATGTGCTTTCTCCCGCGATGGCGGTCGCTCTCTGCGGAAACACATAAGTGCGCTGTTGAATTGGCGCTTTTTCCTAGACCATGTTGCTATGTGAGTAATATCAAAGTTAAACAGCATATTGGTGTTGAGAACCAGTAGTGGCAAAAGTACCCGATTGTAAAAGATAACTTAACGGTACTGTTTTTATTGTATTTATTTTGTTGTATTAAATTCTTATTTTTTAGGATAGCTAGGGGACACTCCAACTCTCAGACATAATTTACAAACAAAGTGTTTGTTTAGTGATCCCGCCAGATCAGAGGCAGTAGAATGACCAGGGATGTTCTTGATAAGTGCGTGAATTAGACCATTTCCTGTCCTGCTGAGCATTCAAAACGTAACAAGTACTTTTGGGTGTCAGGGAAATTGTATGGAGTAAAAAGTACATTATTTTCAATTCGAATGTAGTAAAGTAAAAGTTGTGAAAAATATAAATACCCCCAAAAAGGACAAGTTGTATTTTACTCAAGCAATTTACACCACTGTTGAGAACAATGGGTGGAGGCAGCAGTGGTGTTAGGAGACGAGAAAACAGCCCTTGCCTTCATTTTCTAAGAAAAGTGAGGCGAGAGGAAACCCCAACTTAATTAGGTCTATAATCAATAGCCTAAATGTTAAATGTATATGTGGCAAGAATAAGTATGTGAACACTTTGGAAATACCTGGATTTCTTCATCAATTGGTCATAAAATTGGATCTGATCTTCATCTAGTTCACAACAATAGACAGTCTGCTTAAACTAACAACACACAAACAATTACACGTTTTCATGTCTTTATTGAACACACCGTGTAAACATTCACAGTGCAGGGTGGGAAAAGTATGTGAACCCTTGGATTTAATAACTGGTTAACCCTCCTTTGCCAGCAAAAACCTCAACCAAACGTTTTCTGTAGTCAGGAGGAATTTTGGACCATTCCTCTTTGCTGAACTGAAACAGTTTAGTAATATTCTTGGGATGTCTGTTGTGAACTGCTCTCTTGAGGTCATGTCACAGCATCTCAATCGGGTTGAGGTCAGGACTCTGACTGGCCCACTCCAGAAGGTGTATTTTCTTCTGTTGAAGCTATTCTGTTGATGATTTACTTCTGTGTTTTGAGTCGTTGTCCTGTTGCATCACCCGACTTCTGTTGAGCTTCAATTGGCGGACAGATAGCCTAACATTCTCCTGCAAAATGTCTTGATAAACTTGAATTAATTTTTTCTCGTCGATGATAGCTGGCTGTCCAGGCCCTGAGGCAGCAAAGCAGCCCCAAACCATGATGCTCCCTCCACCAGACTTTATAGATGGGATGAGGTTTTGATGTTGGTGTGCTGTGCCTTTTTTTTCCTCCACACATTGTTGTGTGTTCCTTCCTTCCAAACAACTCAACTGTATTTTCATCTGTCCACAAAATATTTTGCCAGTAGCGCTGTGGAACATCCAGGTGCACTTTTGCAAACTTCAGATGTGCAGCAATGTTTTTTTGGGACAGCAGTGGCTTCTTCCGTGGTGTCCTTCCATGAACACCATTCTTGTTTAGTGTTTTACGTTTCGTAGACTCGTCAACAGCGATGTTAGCATGTTCCAGAGAATTCTGTAAGTCTTTAGCTGACACTAGGATTCTGCGTTGTGCTCTTGCAGTCATCTTTGCAGGACGGCCACTCCTAGGGAGAGTAGCAACAGTGCTGAACGTTCTCCATTTATAGACAGTTTGTCTTACCGTGGACTGATGAACATCAAGGCTTTTAAAGATACTTTGGTAACCCTTTCCAGCTTTATGCAAGTCAACAATTCTTAATCATATGTCTGAGATCTATTTTGTTCGAGACATGGTTCGCATCATGCAATGCTTCTTGTGAATAGCAAACTCAAATTTTGTGACTTCAATTATTATGATTTTTTTTATAGGGCAAGGCAGCTCCTAACTAACATCTCTAATCTCGTCTCATTGATTGGGCTCCAGGTTAGCTGACTCCCTACCCCAATTAGCTTTTGGAGAAGTCATTAGCCTAGGGGTTCACATACTTTTCCCAACCTACACTGTGAATGTTTAAATCATGTATTCAATATAGACAAAAATACAATCATTTGTGTTATTAGTTTAAGCACACTATTTTTGTCTATTGTTGTGACTTAGATGGTCAGATCAAATTTGATGACTAATTTTAAGCAGAAATCCAGGTTATTCCAAAGGGTTCACATACTTGTGACTTCTTGCCACTGTAAATAATCCATATATATCAACAGAAATAAGACAGATCCTGCTTTTG
Source organism: Salvelinus fontinalis (assembly GCF_029448725.1). Taxonomy (NCBI): domain Eukaryota; kingdom Metazoa; phylum Chordata; class Actinopteri; order Salmoniformes; family Salmonidae; genus Salvelinus; species Salvelinus fontinalis. Next base: position 31,174,014 of record NC_074702.1, on the reverse strand, counting down.
TTGCTTTTTTGTGTGTTTGTTTAATAGCCTATTCATTCCGTCAGCACCAAGCCTCGCGCAATCACGTCGGATAAACAATTTCACATTCGTCTGTTTTTAATCTTTGCTATGCTGTAATAAAGGTTCCAAATTGTCAGGAAAAATAATATTTTATAATAACCCTCTTTTTTTCTTGATCTTCTTATTGTTATTATTATGATCATCCTTATGACATTATCATTAGTAAGCTTATATAACATCCTTGTATAACCACCATCGAGCTGTAGGCCTAAGAGTGCGTCCTGTTTAGTCTTAATACCGGAACTTACTTAGGCCTATATTTAAATACTTAGGTAGGCTACTGTATCAATTAATCATTCATTCATGTCATCACACAGCATACGAGTCATTCATGATTTGAAATGCAATCCAGCATTTTTGTTTTAAAGTAACGCATTCCTTGAGTAATTGACGTAAATAATAATTAAACCGTTCCATTTCGGAAATTGCGTTCATGAATGAATGCGACTGTTTTGAGTCTTTGCTGTAATAAAGGCTTCACACAAAAAAAGAAAAAATATTGACCTCCAATATTTTCCATAAAAAGTTACATTTATTCCACACATCTGACTTCCTCCTGAGCATCCATTAAAACATTCCCCCGTTTCGAGTTTATTTGTCACGTCCTTTGCATCCATTTCGCTGTCACGTGTTCGGAGTTTGTTATAACCAAGTTATTGATGTGATTTTGGTATACGGTCAGTCCCCATTGGGCACATGCATGCGATGCATACATTTGTCATGTAAATAGAGCAAGGGTTTAGGGAATAAGGAATGTTTTTCCTAAACAAATAAAGGATTTCGGTAAAATAACTTTTCAGTCAGAAATGGCTGTATTTATGTTGTAGCTTCAGCAAAAAAAAATACAATAAATTGATGTTCTGTGGTGGTCACTGCAGCAGGGAGGCCAGAGAGACGATGGTTGCTAGTCACACAGTCAGGCCCTACACAATCAAATCAAATGCGGTCATACTCCCTGTAGTCATTTGTGTGTCTTCAATTATTTCATCAAACGGTGTGCTTAAAGCATCAGACAAGCTCAGTGCATATAGTTGATTTGATTAAAACACATAGGATGTGTAATTTTATGGAAAAATACACGTTTAAAAATTTGGACCAGACGACTCGAGGTCGCCCAAAAAAATTAATTGTCTGGGACAGCCCTAGTTCAATGTGAAAATCCTGTCATATTACTGTCATATTGTCAAGAGATCTGCAAGTTTAGTTGTTATCCAGCAGGTGGCAGTGTATTAAGAATGTTCAGCACTGAGTCAACATGAAAGAAAGGCATTATTTGCACACAAATTCTGGCTTCAGGGTAACTTGGTTGGCAGTACTTTTTTTTTTTTCTCTCTCTACCTCTGAACTATCACCTTTGCTCTCAAAAAGCTTAGTAATGAGGTTTGTTGCAATCCTTTTAAACTCGCACCTTTTTGTGTTTCCCTGTCTACCAGACAACAGAAGATGGCCGAGAGAGAAAAGCGTTCCATGGAGCAGCAGAGGAAGAAGATGGAGAAGGAGGTTCAGAGGATGATGAAGAAGGACCAGAAGATTGCTGTCAAGCTCTCGTAACATTTTTTTTTTTTTAGAGCACTCATCCCGTGAGCCGGAGGGCAATAAAAGAAACACTTAGACAAACGTCATCACGCTATCCTCTAGTATTCTCCACACGAAGATCATCTATACTCAACAGAGCGGTCATTTAAAAAAAATCTCTGTCCACCAGCCATCATTCGAGACATGGCTTGGCCAATGTGATGATTGTTCAATGACTGTTGCATTTAGCTTTCGGGAAGGCACCTCATACCTGGGATGTGTTCATTAGGGCGCACAATGGAAATTAGCGTTTTTTCTTTTATCTGACAAGTCCAGGCAGTCACCCCCTGTAATCAGTCCATTTCTTTTTCTTTCTTTTTTTTTGCGTAGAATGAACTCTACCCTGGTTTACAGTAGAAGTCAGAAGTTTACTTACACCTTAGCCAAATACATTTAAACTCAGTTTTTCACAATTCCTGACATTTAATCCTAGTAAAAAATGCCCTGTCTTAGGTCAGTTAGGATCACCACTTTATTTTAAGAATGTGAAATGTCAGAATAATAGAGAATTGTTTATTTCAGCTTTTATTTTCATCACATTCCCAGTGGGTCAGAAGTTTACATACACTCAATTAGTATTTGGTAGCATTGCCTTTAAATTGTTTAACTTGGTCAAATGTTTCGGGTAGCCTTCCACAAGCTTCCCACAATAAGTTGGGTGAATTTTGTCCCATTCCTCCTGACAGAGCTGGTGTAACTGAGTCAGGTTTGTAGGCCTCCTTGCTCGCACATGCTTTTTCAGTTCTGCCCACAAATTTTCTATAGGATTAAGGTCAGGGCTTTGTGATGGCCACTCCAATACCTTGACTGTGTTGTCCTTAAGCCATTTTGCCACAACTTTGGAAGTATGCTTGGGGTCATTGTCCATTTGGAAGACCAATTTGTGACCAAGCTTTAATTTCCTGACTGATGTCTTTAGATGTTGCTTCTATATATCCACATAATTTTCCTTCCTCATGATGCCATCTATTTTGTGAAGTGCACCAGTCCCTCCTGCAGCAAAGCACCCCCACAACATGATGCTGCCACCCCCGTGCTTCACGGTTGGGATGGTGTTCTTCAGCTTGCAAGCCTCCCCCTTTTTCCTACAAACATAATGATGGTCATTATGGCCAAACAGTTCTATTTTTGTTTCATCAGACCAGAGGACATTTCTCCAAAAAGTACTATCTTCATCCCCATGTGCAGTTGCAAACTGTAGTCTGGCTTTTTTATGGCGGTTTTGGAGCAGTGGCTTCTTCCTTACTGAGCGGCCTTTCAGGTTATGTCAATATAGGACTTGTTTTACTGTGGATATAGATACTTTTGTACCTGTTTCCTCCAGCATCTTCACAAGGTCCTTTGCTGCTGTTCTGGGATTGATTTGCACTTTTTGCACCAAAGAACGTTCGTCTCTAGGAGAAAGAACGCGTCTCCTTCCTGAGCGGTATGACGGCTGCGTGGTCCCATGGTGTTTATACTTGCGTACTATTGTTTGTACAGATAAACGTGGTACCTTCAGGCATTTGGAAATTGCTCCCAAGGATGAACCAGACTTGTGTTCTTGGCTGATTTTCTTTTGATTTTCCCATGATGTCAAGCAAAGAGGCACTGAGTTTGAAGGTAGGCCTTGAAATTCATCCTCAGGTACACCTCCAATTGACTCAAATGATGTCAATTTATCAGAAGCTTCTGAAGCCATGACATAATTTTCTGGAATTTTCCTAGCTGTTTAAAGGCACAGTCAACTTAGTGTATGTAAACTTTTGACCCACTGGAATTGTGATACAGGGAATTATAAGTGAAATAATCTTTCTGTAAGCAATTTTAGGACAAATTACATGTGTCATGCAAAGTAGATGTTTTAACTGACTTGCTAAAACTATAGTTTGTTAACAAGAAATTTGTGGAGTGGTTGAAAGACGTTTTAATGACTCCAACCTAAGTGTATGTAAACTTCGACTTCAACTGTAATTGCAGTTCGTGTGACAATGCTTTATTGAATCTGGTTAAATAAATACTTTGCAATGCCCTATATCAAAGACTTGCTATCAAATGTCACTCTGGCTAGGTATGACTCTGGGTTCAGTAATTAGATTTGTGTTATAGAAAACAAAGAAACTGTACATTTTTGTATTTCCCAGGAATATGTGTAAATATTCTGGTACCTATAGTACAAGTGGACTCTCAAGAGACCTATTTCTCTGACATTGTCTTATAACATGAAGGACGAAGGTGTGTAATTAAATGTAAGTCTCACTGTATATCAGTTACATACATCCCTTTGTTGCCTTGGTTATTGTGCTTTTTAATTATGTTTCTCGTCGTCATTGTTCGAAAACACATTCTCTCATTGATGTTGCTTGATATTCCTGATGTACTTTTACTGTACAGCCTTCAATATACTGGAATTTCACATTTTAATTGAAGGCTTAAAAATAAGTTTCAAACTGAGGGTGTGGACACTGTCAAAGGGATTTGGGAATTTAATTGAGCCTTACTCAAGAGTTGGCTGTGGATTCCTATGGTAATCCTGTGGTTACTGATCTGCCAGGCTCAACATCTTGAACATCTTGAATAATCAAAAGATTTCCCTGCTTGTTCTTATCCCTGCTTTTTAATACACCAAAATAGAAGCGACTCCTCTTTAATGACTTTGCCTTTTGTTATTATGTTGAATGTGGGTTTTTATTTTATTTTACACGTTCAATGTAGCGTAACACACACAAACTGTGTTATCTGAGACAACTTGGTGATCAGACTTGGATGGCCAACTGACATCCTTGATCGGTGATCATAGTAAATACAAAGATGCAGAGCTCCGTGCTCCCCTCCTGTAATTTGTGGCCAGTTAGTAACAGAATCGGTCAATAGATTTCATAAGTCAAAGCCTTTTGCATTGACTGGACTAATAACCTGTTACGTATCAATATGATTTTGGTATGGTCAATCGATGTCGAATCAATTGGAGCTTTTTGTGATGGAAGTGTGCGTGTGCGCTTGTGTGCGAGTGCCCAGCAACCGGTGTATGAGACTGGAATGTCAAGCAGAAGGGTCTAGTTGCCATGGAAACATATATGCAGAGATGGAGCTGAATTCCATAAGGCATTTGCAATTAAACAGACCTGTTGGATTGGAATAACTGATAGTCCCTTTTACACATTTGTGTTTTCCTTGTACCCTCACTGGGGTATCCTGTATATAATATGGGGATTCTGGCAAAAATAGTTTTTATATTGAATGTCTAAATGAACGATGCCTTTGAAACAGTGGTGTTTTCATGGTTATTTTAGGTGTGGCTTTGTGGTAAATGAGGGATTCATTTCTGTTTTTTCAGAGACTCTTGATATCGACGATATTGAGAATATTGATAGTATTATATTACCCATTGCATGGAACATTGGATCAGGAAGAAAGAGGTTGTTAGCCACAGAGAATTATGAAAATAATACTGCTGACATTTTCCCTTTTTGCTTTCTTCGCAAATACTTCTTCCAATTGTTATCAAAGTCAGCATGATGGGGATACATGCTTATGTTTGTCTTTGTCAAATGTCTTTTTTTGCACATTCCTTAATTTTCTGTAATAAATCTCTGGATCCCTTTTCAATTGTCTGAATGTTAACCAATATTAGAGTCATGACTGAAACAAAGGTACAAAAACAGTAAAGCAAGTGAATTTTAAGATTAAATCAGTATTAAATCACTTTTGTGAATTTCAGACTTGGTTGGGATTGAACATCATTTTTAGTATTGGACTAAAATGTCCTCCCGAGATTCACCCAAGCCATATTATTTCTCTGAACCACCCACGATTTATTGCGTTAGGAAAAACGACCATTATGAATGAACCTTTTACGTGCATGGAGAGCCCAGTGTCATTAGATATGCTTGTTCTCTAAGTAGATTTAATAGGGCATTTTAATCTTTTGCAATGTTAATTCCTTTCAAATGCTTTTCAAACCCAAAACCTAGTTGTCCTGACTCTTTTCATTTCCGGCCATAACATGTAACATCATCGTCACAAATTCACTATCTGTCTCCAAAAACACCCCCGCTTGACCAAACCACTCAGACTGATCATGACCTACTTCTAGGAACAAAATGTCTCACTTATCAGTTATTTGGCAAGAGTTGGGGTAGAAGGACCTCTGAAGGATAATCTGCTCTGTTCCTGCAGATTTATAATTAATGTTCCATTGTAAAACTGAAATTGTCTTGTGTCAATAATAGCCATTCTAAGTAAAGTATCCATAATTTATCCTGTTGGTAGGTTAACCACAACTTGCTCTCTCTGGCACAATCTCAATCCATCTTTCCTTGATTCCTCACATCTTATCGCCTCGCCGCCTCAGAATGCATTGGAGAAGGTCAGAGGGGAGGGACCTTGGTTCATCATCTCCAATACAATTGAGAAGGATGCAGGGAGATAGGATGCATGGAATCAAAGAAAGACAAATTGAGGCAGCCCTGAACTCAGCTGATGCTGCATTCGTAACCAAGTGGGAGGTGGGAATTGACCAGTTGTGAAGTCATAAATAACAGTTGGATGCATTCAAATGCTATGAACCCGTTGAGAAACGGCAGATGGCCAACAAGCTGAGTAAACCATAAACTATAAGTTCAGCTATCAAGCCTGTAAACAAATGATCAAAAACCATAGTAATAGATTGCCTTTTATAAATAAAGTTTTATTCCATTTAACTGCTGTGAATGCTGTTATCAAGTTCCACACGAGTAATTACCTGTTGGAGGGCCATTCGTCTGTGGTAAATTCCCACTTCCCACTGGTTACGAACGCAGCATGACTCAATCCCCCCTCCCCATGTTGATTCAACCTTCTCTTTTCTACCAGGCCTGGTTGCAGAGAGAGATTACAGCAGATGGAATGATTCATCAGTCTGCTTGCACTCTAATGAACAGAGAGTCATGGTTATGTAATGCAACATCCCCATATGGCAGTAGGGGGAATGGCTTATTTAGCATCGCATGGGGCTTCTCATTCCAACTCGTCTCATTTCATCAGTCTGCCGGTTGATTAGATTTACTTTAACCATCACACAAACGTAGATGTAACGTGACAAGTGAAAACATAGTCCATGTGTGTAAACAGTCACTGCTGATCTGTGGCATGACCTTTCTTCGAAGATGGTCAGTCAATTGAATAAACGAATTAGGCCCTAATCTGTGGATTTCACATAACTGGGAATACAGATATGCATCTGTTGGGTCACAGATACCTTAAAAAAAAGGTAGGGTCGTGGATCAGAAAACCAGCCAGTATCTGGTGTGACCACCATTTACCTAATTCAGTGCGACACATCTCCTTAGCATGAAGTTGATCAGGCTGTTGATTGTGACCTGTGGAATCTTGTTCCACTCCTCTTCAATGTGCTTAGTTGCTGGATATTGGTGGGAACTGGAACACGCTGTCGTACACGTAGATCCAGAGCATTCCAAACATGCTCAGTGGGTGACATGTCTGGTGAGTATGCAGGCCATGGAAGAACTGGGACATTTTCAGCTTCCAGAACGACACAGAACTGCAGTGAAGAAAAGACAATCCCGCAGGTGAAGAACCCAGATGTGGAAGTCCTGGGCATGCGTGGTTACACGTGGTCTGAGGCTGTGAGGCCAGTTGGATGTACTGACAAATTCTCCACAATTACGTTGGAGGCAGCTTATGGTAGAGAAATGAACATTGAATTATCTGGCAACAGCTCTGGGTGACATTCCTGCAGTCAGCATGACAATTGCATGCTCCCTCAAAACTTAATGCAACAGATGACAAAATTACACATTTTAGAGTGGCCTTGTGTCCCCAGCACAAGGTGCACTGGTGTAATTATGCCATTTAGTCAGCTTCTTGATATGCCACACCTGTCAGGTGGATTTATTATTTTGGCAAAGGAGAAATGCTAACTAATTTGTGCACCAAATGAAAAGCTTTTTGAGCATATGGATAATATTTGGGATCTTTTATTTAGGCTCAAACACTTCACATAATGCTTTAAAAAAAAAAAAAATTCAGTGTATTATGCAGTCATACGGAAAGGCTCAGACAGATCTGTTTATCAATTCATTTGAACTTGTCCCTTAGTTAAGAGCTGTTGTGCGGATGCAGAAACCTCGTGTTTGGGGCCGGGAACATTGTGTTCTGCCGTTCTCAGAGCTGGCCTCTGACATTTGTGTGGCTTCGCAATTAAGGATTCCCCCTCTACTCTGGAGATTAAAACAGTTAACCCGAGAAGTCTTTAATTTCATTTGCTCACTCAAATATCCTTCTAGTTGGCATTTAAAAGAGAAACTATGAAAATAATCAATTGAAATTGGCACCCATGAGAAAGACAAGAGCTGAACAAAGCATCTCAATTGGTTGTAGAACGAGACTACGGTTGTGTGCTGTTGCTAGATATGCCATATAGAATGTATGGTCACTATAAGAACGCTTGGGATGAAAGTCCGCTAAACCCTTCCCACCAGAAAATGCCCAAGAGGAATCAAACATGGATTGGATTATCATGCTTTAATAAATATATTAGGACATTTGATGTTACAAGTATTACACAGTAGCTCAGGCACAAACGAGTATGGGATGTTCTGAAGCGTTGATCTCATACTCCTATCAACAAGTTGTTCCACGTACGTAAAAAGCTCTACTCCCAGGTAGAAAAATAAACATTAAGAGTGAACGTTCACTAATAAAGCTTTGGCTGCAGGTTTAAGATTTGGGAACATAAACCATTACAAACGCTTGCTTAAACTAACATTCAATTTCATCCCCACCCTCAGAAATCCTAATACTTTCAGAAAAATAACATGGCTGCTTTAAGTAGGGGTAACTAGTGCCAGCCCAGGACATCAATGATGCATAACCACCTACTCAGATTATCCATTTTAGACACAATTATGATAACAGAACAGATGGAAAGTAAATAAAATGAACAAAATCCCTTCACCATAAATAATTTCACTATTTGACATAACTCACAACTGTACACAGTGCAAAGTAACCGCGTGGGAACCTAAAGTAATAACTGTAGCTTTAATATTCACAAGTGTAGAAAAACTAAAGATTTTCACAAATACTCTTTGATTAACTGATGTTGAAGTGCTTCAAGTTGAAGGGTCGGGCTGTGCATGCGGGGGTCAGAGGCCGTTACACATCTGCCCCATGATGATGAGTGACATGACGGAGAGAGTGCAATCCCATCATGCAACAGCCGCGGATCAGTGCTGCGATGTTGTAGACTGGCGCCGCCCCATCCACTCCATGCCGGGAATACAGCCAGGCCACCGTGGGCAACACTGGTACGGCCACAGCAACAAGATCAACAAGGAAGCTGCTGCTCCAATAGCGTTTGTTGACCACGTCCATCTCGGGGGCCCTGCAGGGCTCCTCACTGCTCACCTCAAAATCCAGCTCCTCCATGAAGCGCATGGAGACCACCACCTCAGGGTCTGAGCAACACAGGCCTGAATCACTGGACATGTCAGGGCTCACTGGCAAAACTGGGGTGGGCTGGCTGGGGCTAGGCAGGCTTAAGGTGGACTGGTTAGGGGTGGATGGGATAGGGGCCGAGTCTGGGCCCTGCAGTGCTGGGATTTCTAGGAGGCTGGTCGAAGCTGGGAGGAGAGCATCTCCAACTGCACCGCCATGGAGCTTCAGCAGCTGCAGCAGGAGGGTGTGCAGGTCAGGAGGGAAGGACACCACCTCGGTCTGAACGGCCTTGTCCTCTGGAGCGGGGAAGGGGAGTGTGCTGTAGCAGAATGTGTTGGAGGGTTGTGAAGGCAGTGGTGTGATCTCCTCCAGACTGTGGAGTAGAGTGGACACCCCCGGACCAGCCTCTGGGTGGCAGCGCAGCTTACCGCTAGAGTCGTGGCTGGAGTCCACCGCCGTGGACATGAGCACGTGCTCCAGGTTGTCGTTGACCAGCAGCCCACTGTCCGCCATCTCCTCCGCCGCCTGGTCACCCACCTCCCCCTGCTTGTCGTTGACAGGGGAGTCGGAGTCGCCACAGATGAAGTCCATGGTTGGCTCGTCTTGCAGCGTGGAGCCGCTCTGGGCCATCTCCATGCTGTGCAGCAGGGACTCCAGCTTGCGGTTCTGGATGTTGATGTCGACAAAGTACTTCTGGATGCCCTTGTCCTTCTCCATCAGGCTGCTCTTCATGGTCTCCACAACCTGCCGGAGCTGCTTGATCTCCTTGCGTGCCTCTTTTAGGGCCAGCTGTGCCTCGACGCGGTGGCACTCCTCCTCGATCCAGTCCTCCCTCATCCGTCCCAGCTGGGACTTGAGATTCTCAATCTCAGACTCCCTGAGGGAGAAAAGAGAGGGTTAGCTAGTAGTTACAGCTGAGTGGGATTGCAAAGTCTGGCTACACTGTAGGTGGAATGCACTCTATGGGATGCATTTAGGAAATAAGCTACACATGTGATGTTCACTGAGAAGGTAACCTGTCGTGGACGGTGTTCTCCACCTCCCTCAGCTTGCTCCTCAGGTGGCGAATGGCCACCTCCTTCTGTTGCAGGGGGGTGAGGTACTGCTCTGGATTGGGGGGTCTGATGCCATGGTTGTCCCCACAGGAGTGATATCTTCTGGGGGTCATCCTTCTGGGGAGACGAGAGAGGAAATTACAGCTTAGCCCCAAGTCACATAGTGCATGTTCTGCTGGTCAGACGCCATCTTTTTCTCAATGTGGATACTGACGAAGAGGACACCACATCTATTATACACACCATCCCGTACTGTGCTGAGCCCCATCTAAAGTAGGCTCCCTCAGTTCTGTGGGGAAGGAACTAGGCCATGCAAAAAAAAATAAAAGGGATTTGTGCAACTTGCAAGATGCAAAGCTCAAAATAGTTGATTGTGTCGGACTGGAGATAGCACTGTCAGGACACAAGCTAACCAGCCAGCAGACGTCATGCTGCAAAAAAGCCAGGTTGGTCAAAAGCTGGCAGTGATGGATAGGAAAACAATGAATTGGGAGAGAAAGCCCATATTACATTTGCTCGACTCTAGTCTACAAGGTAAGTGTTTTTGCCCGAGAAATCCCTGAAACGCCTACATTTTTCAATTACTACAAGCACATTAACCTTCAATTGTACATTAGCAGTTCTGGAATATCCCTGTGATCAGGGCTCAGGTTAAAAAAGGGTTGATGAAACACATTTTTGTTTCCGAGGATGGATTTGGCTAATATGCAGAGCAGCCCCTCTTACAAACAGGCTTAAAAGCTAGCGCTATATCCTAGCAACAACCTGGGACTTGCTCTTTGATGCGAGCTCTCTGCATCCCTGCCAGAAATAGAACAGGCAAGCAGAAGGTAGCGAGAGAACTGGGACGTCACACGAAACCCAGCCAGGCAGAAGAGAGCTGAGGGGAACAAGGACAAAAATCCCGTGGCAATAAAAGGACTTGAGAAACAAAAAAAAGGCAGTCGCGGACGTTTTCATGGATACAAGTTTTCATAAGATACATAAGTATTATCTGCGTTGCATAGAGAGTGACTCACATTAAGCCTGTGGGCTGAATTCAAGAGGACTCAGGTTATTTATTTTTTTTACAGTCCGAGCAGAAAGGCAAGGTTGAGCTGGTTTGTGCAGTGCTGCTGTCATGGCAGCACAGGAACCCTCAAGTGAATATTCTGCCACATAGCAACATGAGAGAACCCAGACGCTCTAACACAAATGTCAGACAGTAAGTGAAAAAAAGGCAGGGATGCAGCCAGGCAAGCACGTCTGGCTATCGACTGAGATACAATGAAATATTAATGAACTCTTCCTCTCCTATAAACCCAAGGTTGACACCCACACACACCAAAATAATCCTGACTGTTTATAAAATCCTCTAATCTCAGCATAGCCCAATCCTGACCGATATAATCCCCGTCTCTCAGAAGAGGGGGGAGAGGAGACAACAAACAGTCCCGGCATAGAGCCTAATCTATCCACCCTTGCCCCACACCTAGTGAATGCCCTCCCCTCACAGAGCAACAGATGCTTCATTGCAAGTTGACCCCTAACCCCTTCTTCCTGGGGCATTTCATGTTGATCTGAAAGGATAGGAACATGGTAGTTGCTTGTGTCCTTTGATAGGCTAGCTGGAATTATTGATATGGCCGTTTACCTGGAGGGTACTGTGGGGCTGGAGTTGCTGCTGCTGTTGGTGGATGAGGGGACTGTCCTGTACGGGGCATAGAGCTCCGCATCACGGGATGCTGAGGGGATCCCTGCCAGCTTGAACACAGGGAGGCTCCTGATGTGGGCACCACGACTGTGGGGAAAGACATGCAGTAGTTAGGCGAAGCTGAGGAGAAGATATTTTCCACAACAGTCTTGTAATGTTGAAACATTTATCATTGAAAAAAAAAAATACCAGTGGGGGAAAAATATACAGCAATAAAGAAATAGTATAGCTATACTTCTTGGAACAGTTTCCCAGACCCAATTAAAAATTGTTGAAAGTGCATTTTAGTTTAGGATCAGGCTGAATCTGGGTCTGGGAAAACAGGCCCTTTTACTATAACCCCCACTAGTGGGGTAAGATAAATGGTAAAGGCATGGCGTGTCTGCTTCTACAATGGATGCAGTAAAGACACAGAGCCACCCCATACATCACCTGCGTGAGGAGATCTTCCCTGTGGAGTTCTGGGCCAGGCTCCCCCCTCTCTTTAGGCTGCCCGTGCTGCTAGAGGAGCTGAAGTCTGCCTCACTACCTGCAGAGTCAGACAAACACGTCAGGATATTACTACTGACCTGGCATCAGCGGGCAGGAAACACTAAACACTGGTGCCACACACACACTTGCATTCTGCTTTTCCATGACTACACATCTTGCAGTTGTGTTCCATGTCTATTTCAAGAAAACTTCTCTGCATTCAGATGTCAAAAACATCACAGAAATGTAAAAAACAATAAAAAAATAAAGTGAGCCACTTCAAAACGGTAAACAAACCGACGAGCTTCATCCTGCTGCAAAGCCCTTCCTTGTTAGAGGCTATGGTGCGTTTGTGGTTAGCAACAATGGCATGATTCAAGCAGAGGCTATTAGATTACACAGCTGCCATAAAATAAGCAGGCCCGATCATTTCAACCTCGCACGAGAGAGTACCTAATGAATTCAGCCTCATCCGCTAACCCGTTCATAGACGCAAACTACCTTTAGCGCCTATTGACGATTCGCTCTACTGGCCGAGCGAGTTTATTAGGAGCCCCAACGCTCGTGCTGAACGTTAACATGCGTCGCTTCCAGTACGGTTTTGGAAACATAAGGAACGCATCTTATTTTTTTTCTCGCTGATATGAAAGGTTAAATTGTTACACACCTTTCTTTATAGGTTTCCCACACCGCCATATGTCCATGTTATAGCGCTTGTTTATGGAGGACAGACAGAAGACAGTCAACTACCAGTGTTAATTAGCTATCTGCGTCTTCGAACACCCGTGTCATTGAACAATACTGTGAGCTGCAATTTAAAACCGTGTACAGCAAGTAGATTTTGCATTTAGGATATGAAATTAGAGGGCAAAGTTTAGAACCGACTCAATTTAAATATTGAGTATTTGGCTGCCAAAGCCAATTCGCCTCTAAAACAGAACCTGTGAGTTGCTTGGACTATTAGGAATTACATCAGTTTCCTTTAGTCCATTATCGGGCAAGGCCATGAGATCTGTCACTCAACACCTGTCTGATGGCTGCAGGACAGGCTGTGGTATCCCTTTCCCTAACCGCTCCCTCCCTTATGCACTACAGTAATATACTGCCATGAAGGGTCGATACAATTTGTACATATCATTTTTGCTTCAACCACTTCATAAAAACATGTTAAATCCAGACAATCCCTAGCAAACCAAACATAGTACATTTAAACATCATATCATCTAGTAAAGATTCAGACCAGATTAATAATGAAACAGGGCTAACGTACCTACAGTAGAGCTGTACCAAATCATGACAACCAATTTCATTCCATAAATAACCTCTGAAGACATGTTGCTAAATTAGTGCAAAAGTACTAATGCAATAATGTATTCTCAAACAAAATAATCACGCTCAGAATGGGCCAGCGTAGCAACTCAATATGTGGATCATTCTCCCTAATCAGTGATTGGTACACTCCTGAAAGGAAGCATGGGACACTAATGACGTATTTTCAGTGAAACCATGACATACCTGAGTAGCATCTCTTTCCATTCGATAAAACCATAGTAAAGTGCTCACAGTGAATATATGACTAAATAACAACAAAACTGAACCTTCAACACCGGGTGAGTGAATCAATTGCAGGTACAACGTGAAGTCTGACTGCTAATCAGCCTAATTGGAAAACCTCAGGTCCAACATTATTTATCCAATCAGCAGCCTCTCTGGATTTGAACCTTGATTAAGCCGTTGGTCGGATTCAATAATGCCGAGCCTCGGGGCGCATGACGTGAACGGGCAAAAGGAGTGAGGGAGGAGTGCCCATCTCAAATCAAACAGTAAACTGCGTTTCTCGGTCATGTCGTCAACAAGGCAGCATGGCGAGTCGTCCAGAAACATACATTTATTTTCCATACAGTATATATTGGAATTTTCTAACTTTTTTAATTTGCAAGGCAGATAAAGCATTTTTTTTGTATCAAAAGCAATCAATTTTGCATGTGAAAACACAGAATCCTACTCATTACTCCACATGCTTAATTACATCACTTTTGTTTGAGCCAACTTCAACTTGGGCTTTAAACGGGATCCCCGGGCCAGATTAATCAATCCCCTCATTGTTGGCATTCTTCTCCACAGACCTTGCTGACACATGCCAGATTTTACAAAGCCTGGATAAGTATTTTACATATCAGCTAACCACATATGTCAGCAATCTGGTGCCCAAAGGCACAGAAGATGAGGTGTCATGCAACCATTGGTTGATACATGCAATGGCTGAGCAGGGGAACACAACCATTGAGTGCGTCTCAATAATATCTCCTTCTTCCTGCATTTGTTCATTATTCCCCAGAAATGTAAAAGCATTGGATTTGGTGTAGACATGGGCTAGAGGAAGTTTCTATCATATGTCTTATACCAGTAGCCATAGGGAGAACCTCAATTGCATACTCATTAAAAAAGTATATGTTTTAGCGTCTCGCCTCCTTCTCAAACCCCATTGGATGAGAAAGCCAGAGGTCCTGCCGCTCTGACTGTCTCCTCCAATGGATGTTTTGCAATTGAGATTCTCCCATTCTCTCACCAAGCAAATCATTGTTGCTTATGTAACAGTTTAGTTTCCGTCCCTCTCCTCACCCCTACCTGGGCTTGAACCAGGGACCCTCTGCACACATCAACAACTGCCTCCCACGAAGCATCCTTACACATCACTCCACAAAAGCAGCGGCCCTCGCTGAGCAAGGGGAACGACTACTTCAAGGTCTCAGAGTGAGTGGCGTCACCAATTGAAACACTATTAGCGCGCACACCGCTAACTAGCTAGTCATTTCATATCGGTTACACTCACCCCCCTTTTGACCTCATCCTTTTCCGCTGCAACCAGTGATCCGGGTCACGGCACCAATGTAACAGTTTAGCTTCCGTCCCTCTCCTCACCCCTACCTGGGCTCAAACCAGGGACCCTCTGCACACATCAACAACTGCCTCCCACAAAGCATCGTTACCCATTGCTCCACAAAAGCCACAAAAGCCTTGCAGAGCAAGGGGAACAACTACTTCAAGGTCTCAGAGCAAGTGACGTCACCGACTGAAACACTATTAGCGCTCACGCCGCTAACTAGCTAGCCATTTCACATCGGTTACACTTACTTTCTACTGCTAAAATTACATGAAAACAATACTATGCAGATAGTGTATACACACAAAGCATGTAGAAATCAGGTTTGGGCTCAATTTGAATTAAAGGCAGTCTATCAGGAAATTATTAGAATTTAAAATGCAGACATTTTTTATATTATTGGATTGTGATTTTAGTTTACTTCCTGAATTGACTGCTTTCAATTCAAATTGAGCCCAACCCTGGTCTACAAGAAACCATTTCACACGGCTATTTCATATATATTTTAATCTGATGTAGATGTGTTTTGCAGATCTTTTTTAATTGACAGTTAGACAAGTACTTCAATCAAACAAATACATAGAATCAGAATCAGCATAGAGAGAAATGCCTAAGACAGGGCTGCCCAACCCTCTTCCTGGAGATCTACTGTCCTGTAGGTTTTCAGGCCAACCCTAAGTTAACATATCTAGTTAAGGTCTTGTTGAGCAACTAATTAGTAGAGTCAGGTGTGTTAAATTAGCGTTGGACTGAAAACCCACAGGATGGCTGATCTCCAGGAAGAGGGTTGGGCAGCCCTGACCTAAGATCTACTAGGTCAACGTATGTATGATCCTCCTAACTCCACCTACAAAAAAACGGAAGCCATTCCTTGCAGCAGCCTACCTCTGGGCAATGTGGTCGATCGCTGCTCCCTCTTGTGCCTTGGCGGGGGTGCGTGCCACTCTTCCATCACCCTCACCCTCTTCACCTTGGTCTTGCACTCGGCGGTGAGCTTGGGGGAGCCATGCGGACTGTTGTCTGAGCCTGACGGGGTTTTGGAGGGGGACACAGACTGACTACTGGGGCAGCCGGTGTCATCTATGTAGACAGGTATAGCCAAGAATATGCATGCAGCATGGAACACACAGCAGTCAATCAATCATTCAGAGCTCGATGTTCACTCCCTCGTATCTGTTCATACTGTGACTCATCCAACCAACAGTGTTCATGTTACCAACGCCACAGCACTGTGTTACGGAAGCTGAAGGGAGGTGACAAGAAACTTCCATGATGACTTAATGTTATTCAATATACATCAATATGTTGTAACCTAATTTTGGTTAGGTGTAACTGTTGTCAAAAATGATGTCAATAGAGAAAAGAATCTAGGGCTACTACAGAAGGATAGGTAATTTCTGGAATAATGCCAACTATTATGCAAACTTTTATGTTTGCCAACTTTGTTGTTTATGGTAGGTTAGTGGCCTTGTGTAATTCAAATTTGTTGCAACAGTATGCTAGTCGATTGAAACAACAGTAATCAACAAGCTTTCATATGATATGATGAGGACTTCTCTTTACCTAATTTGACTTGGCAACACTCACAAAATCTCCAACGCATGATTATGTAACCAACGCCCTGACTAGTATGTGATAAGATGTGGACTCTGCCTGCATGGTCAGAATGGCATAACAAAGCCTACATAACAGTGTGTTGGCATGATTTCAGACATTTTTATAAGATGAACCCTGGCCGCAGGGGTGGACTGGGATCAGAAATCGTCCTGGGCATTTCTAACACACCGGCGGCCATTCATTCTGCACACAAAAAAATTATATTTAGATAGACCAGCCCATCTGCCATTGCCAGAACTGCCCTGGCTGCCATCAACAATGCCCTGGCTACCATCAACAATGCCCTGGCTGCCATCAGCAATGTCACAATAGTGACAGGTGAAGGCAAATTCCTATCAATTTTATGTTTTCAGCTAAATTTTGTGAGATTAGAAGAGGAAACTACTTTAGACTTTTAGGATGCATCCTAACCTTGATCTGAAACATGGGAACCACTTACCTGAGCAAAAGCTGTTGGTGCTGATGGTCCGTTTGGAGTTGTCCGAGCTGATGTCACAGTCCTTACCCTCCTCCTCTGAAATGGGTGATTCGGACAGGGGTGACCCTTTCTCATTAGGGTGGAAAGGATGTAGGATCAAGCGTGGGATGCGGCTGCGGGGGCTCTCCTTCCCCGGTGACTTCTTTTCCTGAGCACCATACAAGTATCACAACTATGCTCACCACTTGAATTTTTGCCACAAGAACAGATCAGATTCATATCAGAATCGGTGTGCGCGAATGCAACTTTGCGCATTTTGTCTTTATCGCACTAGCTCTGTCACAGCGACACAGTCACGAACTAATTATGGTCTGCTATTGTGACAGTGACAGTCTAGATTAGATAACTATCATTCTCATGATGTGAAATTTTATCCAAAACATTAGCTGAATTGTTAAGATTCAAAATGATAGCCTAATATAGCAAGAATGATTGACTTTGAAAGTGTTGCAATGACACGCACCTCATATTCCTGGAATGGTCCCATTGTGCTTAACGCTGCCTTTTCCCCGTTGGATCTGTGAGAAAAGTAAAACGAGGTGAGATGTATTTCTGTCCAAAGGCATCATGACGTGGCACACTGGCACTGAACACTTTACGAACAAGGGCGACTCTGTCTGAAATCTGTTACGTAAATCATGTCACCCCCGCCCACGTCCACCCCTGCCTGGCACAGATGGCACAGACACTGACCAGACCTTGGTCATTAAACCAGTGAGCCCCACATCAAATATAGGCTACCAGATTGAAAATATTTTTGTTTCACTTGAGAATATTTTGCATGTGTTTCCTCAAACATGGAACAAAGGCATGAGACTGTTTCTTAAATCCAATAAAACCCCAGGCTTACTGTCCTTCACATGCATGTGCCACAAACAAATACAACTACCTGAAATCCAGTATCCGATTACGTATCGACGTAATTGAATGATGATTGAAACCTAGTCGTGAATGATGCTGCAGAGAGGAACTTGGTGGGGGTTCTAACTCTTAATTTATTCATGTATTTCGAAATGACGTCCCACTAGGTGGAAAACAGACAGCAGCATCTTCAAACATCTATAAGAGAGAGGTTGACTAAGTGCCATGAGTTATTCTGCCAAGATAAAAAAAAAAAAAAAAAAAAAAAAAAATATGACATTTCTTCCCTTTGGGATCCTGTGCCAAAGTGCCTTCTTCCTGCCAAAAAGATGACACCAGAGAGTAACACACCGGCAAACCGCTCACTGAATATTGAGATAAGAATTACAGAATAATAGTGTACGATGTTTGGGTTGTATATTGATTTTCACAGACCTTATACACGTAGTTCAATTCACCCTCTCCATTTTGACATAGACACACAAAGGCCCCCAGGCTCCAGTACAAGCACAAAAGTGCATGTTTTATTGATGTTTGACGGCTGAATAATTCAAGGTCCACATAATGCCCGACTGCACATTATAACATAACTCCATTCTTTATCCCTTCCCTCTCTCCTGTTGAATGTTGTGCCTCTTAGCATCATCGCTTAAAGGAGTTGGTTATGTAAGTGTGTACGTCTTTGGTCTACTCTTTTTTTTTAATCAAGAATGACGTAATTGACCCCTAAGGTCGTTATCGCTTTACTGAATCCAGACTTCTTTACCCCCCCTTACAGTCCAGATGCTATCTCTTTATCTTGACTGCATGGCACCCAGGATGTTGGTAAATATAGCAGCTGTCCCTGTCCCCAAGCAAACACCCATCTTGAAATACACTGTGTAGCCTGACCATCATGTCTTCCACTACAGGTACGTTTTCAGCAAGTAAGGGCGAAGAAATCAGTTAAACAGTTAACCCACAAAAAAAGAATACTTGAAGTCAGGTTTCATACCAGATTGTATGCACTTTTAGTCTTCTAGGTCCCCCAGCCCTGATATGAGAACACCCCAAAAGTTCACCTGAAATGGCAACTGAGAAGTGTGTCATGAGCATCACAATAAAACAGCAGTACCCCAGGATTTTATGCCTCGATATGTTTTCCTTTTGTTTCTACCCACCTCTGGATAGCTGGCACACAAGCACACAGCTTCAGAGTGGAATCAGATTAGGAAGCAGGCACAGTTGCAGAGCTACCAACCAAACAATGCCCTAGCAACAGACTTAGCAACAGAGGAAAATTACTGCAAGGATGACACAGGCTAAATGGGACCAATTAAATTTGCACAGTTCTGTGTTCAGCATCTTCCGAGAGTGCAATAGGAGGATTTTCCTCCTGCAACATAACAAATGTCAATGTTGTTTACTTTGGGAGTGGCCTATGGCAGTGTGGGGGGAGTCTTACAGACTGTAACAAGGTCAGGTGTGCTCCCATATGAGCAAGTGCGTGTGAGCCGTTGTCTCTGTGCACATCAACAGCAATCAATGTCAGGAAAATGCAATCAAGTCTGTGCATTGCTATACTCAATAGTTGTTATCGTATCATGTCCATACAGTGTCTCAATGCTGATTGAATCTCAGCAGTGCTTGTAAACCTTCTCCTGGGTCATGAGGAATGACCCAGGTAGAAGAAAAGGTAAAAGAAAATGGACTGAAACGGTGAGGGACTACCTGGACTTGTCGAATAACAAGCACATATTTTCCCTTTTACGTTACAAAATATTTTAAAACATTTCATTTTCCATGCAGGCAAATGTAACCCTGGTGGTCCCTTAGAAGATAGAGACCTGGGTGAGGGGTTGACAGCCTCAGATTCACAGAGATGTTTTCATCTAAGCCTGCCCATGCATGCTCTCGGTAGATAAGATGCAAAACAACATGAGCATCTCGACAGCGGGAGCCGTACGGCTGCAACAAGCTCTCACGGTCTCACGTTAGAATTAGACGTTCGTCCATCTTTCTCAAGCAAAATTTGATGCTTGCGAAACATGGACAAACGTTTAATTCTGACAACAGCCAGAGCACCAGATGGCTCCCGCTGTGGAGATGGTCACATTGGTCAACACCTCTCTGTGAATCTGTCAACCCCTCACCCAGGTGTCTATCTGCTAAGGGACCACCAGGGTTACATTTGTTCCCCACGTCAAATTTCGAAGTGTTTTAAGGTTAAATTTAGACATTAACTCTTAATTTTTAATGTTAGGGCCAAGTTTAGGCATTAACTCCAAAATCTTAAGGTTAGGCATTAACTCTGAATGGGCTATGGTAAGGGTTAAGGTTTGGGGGAAAAAAATCTAAAAACAACTTTCTATCGCTGGATTCAAACATGCAACCTTTGGCACCAGAGGCAGATGCTTAGGCATTAACTCTGAATGGTTAAGGTAAGGGGAAGAAAAAGAAAAAAAAACTTCTATAGCTGGATTTGAACATGCAACCTTTGGCACCAGAAGCTAATCCTTACACCCATCCCTGTCCATATCAAAAACATAAACCGACTTGAAACTAACACCGCTCACTGTTGCCCCTTGTGGCTGGTTTCCACGTGATCTCTTGACGTCCTCAGATATGGATGGAAGTCTAACAATGACTTGGCATCACGGGTGAGCTGGCTGTGTTGTTCACAGTGTTCCTGGCTTTGGTCCTATGGCTGGAACTTATGCAATCAACTGGGTATCAAACCCAGGTGTTTTGCACAACTCAAGACTATGTTAGCCTACCAAGCTAAAGTCTATAGACCTCAGCTCTGGGAGTTAACAGTCATTTTCTGTTCTGCAGGCAAGGTTACTCATCTCTGCGAGTGGTTTGCAGCCGTTTATCTCAATATCAAATCTTTCCTGGGTAATAATGATGTACCTTGCTCTAATTCTTTTAAATGAAAATGGTCAAAAAGAAACAAAAATACCTTCTTAGCAAAGAGCAATTTCTCAAAGAAGAATTTTGCTAGGAATATCTGGTAGTGGTCTGAGTGGGGAGGGGAAGACTGAAATTAGCTGTCATTGGCAGAGAGGTTTGAAACACTCTTTGTTATTGGTCTATTAACACATTTACCACCTGGTGGTGTCACCAGGCAGGCCAAAATGCCATCCCAACAAAACAGGCTGACATTTTAGGTGGTCTTTTCAAACAGCTCTTACACTAAAAGGGCATTATCATACTTTTCACAATTTCACAGTATTTTTCCAACCTCATAGTGTGGACATATATAAGACCTCTGGGCCTTTAAATAGCTGCACAGATCTGCAAGCTCATATTCTAACAAGATAACTCATTTAGTTATGAAAGCCCATTTAGTGGGTATAATGGTTTCATTTAATTCAAGCGGTTTTATTTGTTATTTGCATTACACGTAGATGTAAGTATATTTCTGAGCTGGGAATTACCTCACGATACTGCGTCCTCATTCTGTTCAATCTGTATATTGTCTGCCTGCTTGGCCTGAGTATGCACTTCAGGGCAGTCAACTGTATGGAGCGTTATATAATCCAATCTCTTCCTCTGAGTGGGTTGACATATGGTATGGCACATAATTTATTGAAAGCCATATAAAAACAGAACATAAGCTTATTGGACATGTCGTGTGTGTGTGTGTGTGTGTGTGTGTGTGTGTGTGTGTGTGTGTGTGTGTGTGTGTGTATACATGCAAACATGTGTGAGCATTCAGGATGATGATAGAAACTATGTTTCAAGGTGTCTAATTTTCTGTCTTTTGATGATATTCACAAACTAATACATTACAGTTTCTCCAATAAAACCACATCTGAAAATGTCCAGCTCTTTAAAGTGCTATGATAGATTTCCCCCAAATCCAACATAGATTTTCCTTATCAACCTGAACCTTATGGTGTGCGTAAATACCCATAACAATGGCAAAGTGTAAAAGCTTTCATTTGCTTTTTGGTGGTTGATAACGTGCAGTTATCAACAGTTATCCCATTCAGTGCACGCTAAATACACACATTATTTACAGAGGGAATACAGACAACCAATGTATGATGGCAAAACGTTCCTTAATATCCTTATAATATCTGTTTCTGCAAATGCTGACCATGTTTGTCCATGTTTAAGTTACATTATGTGATGTGCTTCATGGTGACTTGGATGAAGGTCTCCCCCTTTTTGACATCAAAGGTAGGCCTAATATCAAAAGTTATCCGCCACATGTATAAATTCTTAATATTGACTGTTTGAAAATGATTTTAGACCATTCTCCTAAAATCCAACAACGAAGGCAAAACATACAGTTTAGCCCATAAATTTACTGAAATATAGCTACAAAAACATGCATTGTCGCTCTTGTAACCCCAGACGAAAGATATCAAAGCGTAGGGGGGATGGTCGCCCAAGGGATTATCGTAATACGCAGTTGAAATCAGTGGTGCTGTCCACTGTCTCGTGGTGCTGAATGTGATCAAGCGCTGTATGAGTTCAAACTTAATCTGACCATCTTTTCAACCAGCCCCACCTTTAACATTTGGTTAGTGCGCAGTAGCTTAAATAAATTAAATGTATTTTACAATTATAATTTCGGACTTAACTAAATACAACAACATGTCGATGGATAGCAAATTGTTATTAGAAATGGGAAAGTAAACAACATCATAGGCCAACTAGAAGTCAGAATTACAAGCCTATCGTTTTTTCCTAATCCGATTTTTTCCTAAATGTTTTCATCAAGCTATTTACATAAACATATACTTATACTTGCCTGGATGTTTGGTGTTGATTCCCCCAGTCGCAAAGGATGCGCGTGTAGCCTAAATCACCGACACCACAACGAGTTCCGCGTTACTCCAGTGTTCCTCACGAGTCTGACCGTGGAGCCCATCCCACTCTGTGTTTTGATATGAGGAAATTACACTGTGCACACAGGATTGGACGAGGATGAAGCTGCTAAACACTCACCACCAGTGACAGCGCGTGCTTGAAGTCAAGTATGACCAATGTTCCAGCAGTGTAGGGTTACATAACGCAGGCATGATTGTTCCGTCCTGAAATTGCCTTCTTCCGCCTCCCATAGCCTATGTAGCGAGATTCAGATTACATTTTGTTCCCCCAAAATGACACAGACAATAAGATCAGGATGTGTGACAACAACAAATGCATGAAATAACAACAAATATCTACATTTTGAAACAATATAGTTGCATCTCAGGCAATGTCAGTACGACTGAGGCGCAGCATGGGTTTCCTGTCCATGGTGCTGAAGTCACTGGTCCAGGAATTGAGCAGTAGCGTCATTAGGCGTGGGCTTCCGGGACTCATGCCCCGGATTTTTTTGCTCCAGCCCCCAACCTTCTTACATTTCAGTCTGATATGAGTTTCCATAACCACACATCACTTGCACTATGCAGTATTTATAAGAAATCATTTTACTGACACATTTTTTGTGACAAAAATAAACAATACAATGTAATGCGCTAGGCAGAAGGCACTGAAAGAAGCCCCTAGAATGACCACTCACATCCCTTGACCCCTCGCCCACCCTTGCAGCACCGGTTAGATGTCAATGTCGTCACTCAGCAAAAGGCGGGTCACTCAGTCAGAATCTGGATATTCGGAACTTCTTCCAAAAGATTTCAAGCAGGTTGAGCAGGTTGAGGCAGCAGTGAATGAGGTAGAGAGGTTGCAGAACAGCCATAAAGTCAATGTGCAGCAACAGCCGAGTTGCAGGTTTGTGCAGGGTTGGTAGTAGCTAACTGAATTGTCTCTCTCAGTATAAGGGTTGGCTAATGCTAATAAGCTAGAATTAGCGTTATGCATCCTTAAGCTATTGGGTGTCAGTCAGAGTTATTTAACAGTATATTTAGTGAATGGGCAAGCAAAGGATGTTGATGATGAAAAGTGTTCATTTTCAGCTAGTGTATTTGATGGGTTTTGTTTCTGGAGCTAGCTTGGCTGGCTAGACAATTCGGTAGCTACTGGCTGGTTTTCATGGTTCGGGCTAGGCCTCTTAGTTCCAGTGAAGGGAAATATTAATGCTACAGCATACAATGACATTGTAGATGATTATGTGCATCTAACTTTGAGGCAACAGTTTGGGGAAGGCCCTTTCGTGTTTCAGCATGACAATGCGCCCGCGCACAAAGCGAGGTCCATACAGAAATGGTTTGTCAAGACTGGTGTGGAAGAACTTGACTGGCCTGCACAGAGCCCTGACCTCAACCCCATCGAACACACACATCGAACACACACCCCATCAGTGCCCGACCTCACTAATGCTCTTGTGGCTGAATGGGAGCAAGTCCCCGCAGCAATGTTCCAACATCTAGTGGAAAGCCTTTCCAGAAGAGTGGAGGCTGTTATAGCAGCAAAGTGGGGACCAACTCCATATGAATGATTTTGGAATGAGATGTTAGATGAGCAGGTGTCCACATACTTTGATCATGTAGTGTACATAGGCCCTTAAATTTTGCAATCTAAAACATCAACGATTAGCTGGTGGAACTGATGAAATGAAATGAATAATCTCGGTCTTATAACTTATTCCGTTCTGCAGGTCCATGTTTTGGCTCATATATCTTGATATTGATATACAGTGCATTCGGAAATGATTCAGACCCCTTGACTTTTTCCACATTTTGTTACATTACAGCCTCATTCTAAAATATACTTTAAAAATCCCCCCTCATCAATCTACACACAATACCCCATAATGACAAAGCATAAACTGTATTTTAGACATTTTTGCAAATATATAAAAAATTCTCCCATTCTTCTCTGCAGATCCTCTCAAGCTCTGTCAGGTTGGATGGGAAGTGTCCCTGCACAGCTATTTTCAGGTCTCTCCGCTCTGAATGGGCCACACAAGGACATTCAGAGACTTGTCCCGAAGCCACTCCTGCGTTGTCTTGGCTGTGTGCTTAGGGTTGTTGTCCTGTTGGAAGGTGAACTTTCGCCCCAGTCTGAGGTCCTGAGCGCTCTGGAGCAGGTTTTCATCAAGGATCTCTCTGTACTTTGCTCATCTTTCCCTCGATCGTGACTAGTCTCCCAGTCCCTGCCGCTGAAAACATCCCCACAGCATGATGCTGCCACCACCATGCTTCACCGTAGGGATCCACCACCATGCTTCACCGTAGGGATGGTGCCAGGTTTCCTCTAGACGTGAAGCTTGGCATTCAGGCCAAAGAGTTCAATCTTGTTTCTCATGGTCTGAGCGTCATTTAGGTGCCTTTTGGCAAACTCCAAGCGGGCTGTCAAGTGCCTTTTACTGAAGAGTGGCTTCCGTCTGGCCACTCTACCATAAAGGTCTGATTGGTGGAGTGCTGCAGAGATGGTTGTCCTTCTGGAAGGTTCTTCCATCTCCACTGAGGAACTCTGGAGCTCTGTCAGAGTGACCATCGGGTTCTTGGTCACCTCCCTGACCAAGGCCCTTCTCCCCCGATTGCACAGTTTAACCAGGCGGCCAGGTCTAGGAAGAGTCTTGGTGGTTTCAAACTTCTTCCATTTAAGAATGAGCCAGGCCACTGTGTTCTTGGGGACCTTCAATACTGCAGACATTTTGAAGTACCCTTCCCCAGATCTGTGCCTCGAAACAATCCTGTCTCGGAGCTCTACGGACAATTCCTTTGGCATCATGGCTTGGTTTTTGCTCTGACATACACTGTCAACTGTGGGACCTTATATCGACAAATGTGTGCCTTTTTAAATCATGTCCAGTCAAATGGATTTACCACAGGCGGACTCCAATAATGTTGTCGAAACATCTCAAGGATGATCAATGGAAACAGGGTGCACCTGAGCTCAATTTCGAGTCTCATAGCAAAGGGTCTAAATAATATGTAAATAAGTTATTTCTGTTTTAATATTTTATTAATTAGCAAAAATGTCTAAAAACCTCTTTTCGCTTTTTCATTATGGGGTATTGTGTGTTGATTGATGAGGACTTTTTATTTATTTAATACATTTTAGAATAAGACTGCAATGTAACAAAATGTGGAAAAAGGTAAGGGGTCCGAATGCACTGCCTAGGACAGGGATGGGAAACTCCAGTCCTCGGGAGCCTGATTGGTGTTTTGCCCCAGGCCCAGTTCACAAACCCGACTCCAGTAATCAACTAATCATGATCTTCAGTTCAGAATGCATTTAGTTTAATCAGCTGTGTTTGCTAGGAATGGGGGAAAGTGTGGCCCCACTCCAGCCCCTGAAGACTGGAGTTGCAAATCCCTGGCCTAAGGGCTAGTTAGGGACCATTGGTTAATTGCACAATGTAAATGGGACAATATGTTAAAATTCCAATAGCTCCGAATGTCAATGACTTAAAAACCTCAAACACACTATAATTTGTAGAAATTCATAAACAATTATTGAAAGCATTTAATGAGAAAACTAAAAGGTGTGCAACATGGCAATATTGTCTCATTTACATTGTGTAATGTAATGTCTGTCAAAGTCAGACAGACTGCTGAAGATAATTGGCAAAATAATTTGGCTTACTCTTCCCATCTGCGAACACACACACCAGACACCCACATCACACTACACCCCAAAACCAACTCCTGTTTGAATTCATTTATGGTCGCTAGCATTTCTTAATTAACCAAATCTAAGATGAAGCCAAATCAGGAAGTTCAGTCTCTTTAAAACTAACTAAGGACATGTTGCACGTCTACCTTTCAGATGAGCCTAGAAGGAGAACAGATGCGAATAGGAGGCCAGTGGAGTAAAAAAAAAAATACACAGTAGATGTATGTATTCCAGAGTAAAGATTGTTCTAGAGTAGAGAGACCCACAGCAGCAACTGTAATTGAGTACTGGCAGTGTCTGCTGTGACAGGTGGGAAGGTGCAAGTTCATCTCAAAGTGCACCAAATTCATGCATACAGCTGTTGAAATTGCTTATTTTTTTGTGCTGGGGGAGAATGCCCTCAGACCCACCTACTGGTTTAGGGCTAAGCCCTGAATGTCTTCACATCATAGAAATACCCCAGATTGTCAGTATAGAAAAGCAATTCTGTCTTTGACTAGAATTTGAATAGAATTAATACTTCTATGTCTAAAGTAACAGTAAGGCTGAAAATTGGCAACATTGAACAATGGATTTGAAGCAAAGCATGGTTAATGTGAATGATAGGTCTACGGTTGGTTTCTATTACAAATCAAATCATATCAATGTAATTAGTCCACTATCTTGTTTTAGCCTAAGCAAATGTCAAAATAAATGATTGCTTTTTCTAAAAAAAATAATTGCATTTCTGTAACTGTTTTAAAATAAATAAATACAAATACAATACCACAATCTCATTGTCAGTTCAATGTGTTTTTTTTTACTGTACTCTTCCATAATGTATGGTAAAGCATAAATGCATTAACCTTATTTTATTTCTTACAACCTTCAACAGCACAGATAACCTTCCATCATCTTACAAAGAGAAAAAAACTGTCTATCAGAGATTTTCTGTACTCCGACTTTCTATTAAAATATTGTAAAATCTGAGGGTAATTTGAAGCCTAGTTTATAGAAAACTATAGTCTTTAGTTATTCTCGTTGACTTTGCAAAGGATTGTAAGCGTTCCTTTGAAATGACGTCACACACTACTCTACTTATCACCTTTACTTGCAGCTGAGTTTCGCGCCGGGCGCGGGGGCGCATGCCTGTAACCCAAGTCACCTGAGGAGGCTGAGGTTGGCGCATCGTGTGAGCTGAGGCGCTCTATGTCGAACGGGTGTCTGCACTAAATTCAGTATCGATATAGTGCTCCTGGGGAGGCCAGGCCCTCCAGGTCGTCTAAGGAGGGCTGCACTGGCCCAGTTCGGAAACGAAGCAGGTCAAATCCCCGGTGCAGTCCAGTAGTGGGATAGCGTCTGTGAGTAGACTCTGCAGCGCATCCTTCGCAAGACTTCACAATCCAATTTGTATCATCCCCCAAAATCATTTTACAAAAAATCTGCTTCATGGTAAGAATTGCTTCTATAACATGTTTAGTAACCGTTCGACCAATTTAACCAGGTGCTCTTCTGAGAAATATACTGACTCATACTGACGAAAGAAGTGAATAACGTAATTCAGCTGAGCCCGTTGAGAGCAACATTTATTTGAGGACAAGTAACTGCCAAAGCTCTCCAAACTCAATGTTTAGATTGCAGAGATCATCAGACGGAGGCTGCTAAAAAGCACAGGTCAAAGAGGTGGGGAATACTGAGTAGCTTCACACTTGTGGCCAGAACATTCAAGTAGCCTACCCCTGTGACCAATGGCTACTTAATTGTGTGAGACATCTAAGGCCTATTCTCATTTGACACATTTGGAGGAAAATACTGACCCTATCCATGTGTCTTAGAGTAAATTTAAAGAGTGAAAGCTCCATGTCAAAGCCACAGATATCAGGAGGTGGTGGACAAATGCTGCCCTCTGCTGGAGTGTACTGCCACACAATGGAATAGTAAATCATGCTATTTCAACCACATGCTATTTTACGGACTGATTTAATCATGTTTATTCCTCCACATACCAATTTATAGAAATGCAAATAGGTAATCATTCTCATTAAAGTTTTAGATAAATGTATTAAATACATTTAAAGGTCTTAAATTCTAATTTAACTTCTACTTCATCACAATCCCGGATCCAGAGCACCCCCATCAGTAAAAAAGCTGACTAGCATAGCCTAGCATAGCGTCACAAGTAAATACTAGCATCTAAATATCATTAAATCACAAGTCCAAGACACCAGATGAAAGATACACATCTTGTGAATCCAGCCATAATTTCTGATTTTTAAAAGGTTTTACAGGGAAGACACAATATGTAAATCTATTAGCTAACCACGATAGCAAAAGACACAACTTTTTTTTCCCACCATTTTTTACCTGCATAGGTAGCTATCACAATTTCGACCAAATAAAGATATAAATAGCCACTAACCAATAAACAACTTCATCAGATGACAGTCTGATAACATATTTATTGTATAGCATATGTTTTGTTAGAAGAATGTGCATATTTCAGGTATAAATCATAGTTTACCATTGCAGCCACCATCACAACTCTCACCAAAGCAACTAGAATAACTACAGAGACCATCGTGTATTACCTAAATACTCATCATAAAACATTTCTGAAAAATACACAGCGTACAGCAAATGAAAGACAAAGATCTTGTGAATCCAGCCAATATTTCCGATTTTTTAAGTGTTTTACAGCGAAAACACAATATAGCATTATATTAGCTTACTACAATAGCCAACCACACAACAGCATTGATTCAGGCCAACAATAGCGATAACGAATAAACCAGCAAAAGATATACATTTTTTCACTAACCTTCTCAAACTTCTTCAGATGACAGTCCTATAACATCATATTACACAATACATATAGAGTTTGTTCGAAAATGTGCATATTTAGCGGCACAAATCGTGGTTATACAATGAGAAAAGTAGCCAAGCTGCCAACAATATGTCGGGAGAAATCTTGGGAGAGGCACCTAATCTAATCAGTAACTAATCCTAAACTTGACTAAAAAATACAGGTTGGACAGCATTAGTTCTTAATGCAATCGCTGTGTTAGATTTTTAAAATTAACGTTACTACGACATACAGCGTGCGTTAAAGCGAGACCGCACCGAAATTAATGGCGGAATATGAGTTTAACATTTTTCAACAGAACAACGAATTAACATCATAAATAATTCTTACTTTTGGATGAGCTCCCATCAGAATCTTGGGCAAGTTGTCCTTTGTCCAAAAGAATCGTTGCTCGGTTGTAGAATGTAGTCTTCAACGTTGGAATTAGCAGTAAACATTAGCCATGTGGCAAAGACGTGTCCAACTCACTATAACGCGGCACTAATAAATATCCGAAAATCGCAATATACTGATTGTAACGGTAGTCCTCCTCCTCTTCATCCGAAGAGGAGGAGCATGGATTGAACCAAAAAGCAGCTTCTGAAGTTGACATTTATTTACAGAAAAGACGAAAACATGAACTTCACTATAACCTAACAAAACAACAAAACGGAGTAGACAAACCTGGACATGCGAACTCACATACAACGCAGAACTCACAAACAGGAAAATGACTACACAAAAGACCGAACGTACAAACAAACCGAGAACAGTCCCGTGTGGCCTAACATACAAACACTGACACAGGAGACAACCACCCACAACGAACACTGTGAAACAACCTACCTAAATATGACTCTCAATTAGAGGAAAACGCCAAACACCTGCCTCTAATTAAGAGCCATACCAGGCAACCCTAAACCAACATAGAAACAGAAAACATAGAATGCCCACCCAAACTCACGTCCTGACCAACTAACGCATACAACAAACTAACAGAAATAGGTCAGGAACGTGACATAACCCCCCCCTTAAGGTGCGAACTCCGGGCGCACCAGCACAAAGTCTAGGGGAGGGTCTGGGTGGGCACCTGACCACGGTGGTGGCTCAGGCTCAGGGCGAGGTCCCCACCCCACCATAGTCAATCCCAGCTTACATCTCCCCCTACAAATGACCACCCTCACATTACACCCCCTTAATCTTTTGGGTAACATCGAGACAAGGGGCAGCACCGGGATAGAGGGATAGCTCAGGACAGAGGGATAGCTCAGGACAGAGGGATAGCTCAGGACAGAGGGATAGCTCAGGATAGAGAGGTAGCTCAGGATAGAGAGGTAGCTCAGGATAGAGAGGTAGCTCAGGATAGAGGGGCAACTCCGGAATGAAAGGCAGCTCCGGACAGAGAGACAGCTCTGGGCTGAGGGGCAGTTCTGGATAAATAGCCGCTCTGGGCTGAGGGACAGCTCATGACTGGCTGACGGCTCTGGACGCTCATGGCTGGCTGACGGCTCTGGACGCTCATGGCTGGCTGACGGCTCTGGACGCTCATGGCTGGCTGACGGCTCTGGACGCTCATGGCTGGCTGACGGCTCTGGACGCTCATGGCTGGCTGACGGCTCTGGCAGATCCTGTCTGGTTGGCGGCTCTGGCAGATCCTGTCTGGTTGGCAGCTCTGGCAGATCCTGTCTGGTTGGCGGCTCTGGCAGATCCTGACTGACGAATGGCTCTAGCGGCTCCTGACTGACTAACGGCTCTGACGGCTCGGGACAGACGGGCGGCTCTAATGGCTCGGGACAGACGGATGGCTCAGACGGCGCTGGTGAGACGGATGGCTCAGATGGCGCTGGGGAGACGGATGGCTCAGATGGCGCTGCGGAGACGGATGGCTCAGATGGCGCTGCGGAGACGGATGGCTCAGATGGCGCTGCGGAGACGGATGGCTCAGATGGCGCTGCGGAGACGGATGGCTCAGACTGATCCTGTCTGGCGGAAGGCTTTGTAGGCTCATGGCAGACGGACAGTTCAGGCGCCGTTGGGCAGACGGCAGACTCTGGCCGGCTGAGACGCACTGTAGGCCTGGTGCGTGGTGCCGGAACTGGATGCACCGGACTGGAGACACGCACCTCAAGCCTAGTGCGTGGAGCAGGGACAGGGCACACTGGACTCTCAAAGCGTACTATATGCCTGGTGCGTGGTACCGGCACTGGTGGCACCGGGCTGAGTGCACGCACATCATGACGAGTACGGGGAGAAGGAACAGTGTGTACAGGGCTCTGGAGACGCACAGGTGGCTTAGTGCGTGGTGCCGGAACTGGAGGCACTGGGCTGGAGACACGCACCATAGAGAGAGTGCGTGGAGGAGGAACAGGGCTCTGAAAATGCACTGGAAGCCTGGTGCGTGGTGTAGGCACTGGTGGTACTGGGCTGGGGCGGGGAGGTAGCGCCGGAAATACCGGACCGTGCAGACGTATTGGCTCCCTTGAGCACCGAGCCTGCCCAACCTTACCTGGCTGAATGCTCCCCGTCGCCCGACCAGTGCGGGGAGGTGGAATAACCCGCAACCAGGCTATGTAGGCGAACCGGGGACACACTGCGTAAGGCTGGTGCCATGTAAGCCGGCCCAAGGAGACGTACTGGTGGCCAGATATGTAGAGCCGGCTTCATGGCACTTGGCTCAATGCTCAATCTAGCCCTACCAGTGCGGGGAGGTGGAATAACCCGCACTGGGCTATGCACACGTACAGGAGACACCGTGCGCTCTACTGCGTAACACGGTGTCTGCCCGTACTCCCGTACTCCCGCTCTCCACGGTTAGCCTGGTAAGTGGGCGCAGGTCTCCTACCTGCCCTTGGCCCACTACCTCTTGGCCCACTACCTCTTAGCCACCCCCCCCAAGAAATTTTTGGGTAGTACTCACGGGCTTTTCGGGCTTCCGTGCAAGACACGTCCCCTCATAACGCCGGTTCCCTTCTCCGATTGCCTCTGCTCTCCTCAGTGCCTCCAGCTGTTCCCATGGGAGGCGATCCCTTCCAGCCAGGATCTCCTCCCATGTGTAGCAACCTTTCCCGTCCAAAACATCCTCCCATGTCCATTCCTCCTTCTTGTGCTGTCCCTTCCTCCGATTACACCACTGCTTGGTTCTGGTTATAAGGTGGGTGGTTCTGTTACGGTTCTCCTCCTCCTCTACAACCGAAGAGGAGGAGTAGTGATTGAACCAAGGCGCAGCGGGTTGTGAATATATAATTTATTTAAAGAAAAGACGAAAACACTATAACCTAACAAAACAACAAAACGGAGTAGACAAACCTGGACATGCGAACTCACATACAACGCAGAACTCACGAACAGGAAAATGACTACACAAAAGACCGAACGTACAAACAAACCGAGAACAGTCCCGTGTGGCGTAACATACAAACACTGACACAGGAGACAACCACCCACAACGAACACTGTGAAACAACCTACCTAAATATGACTCTCAATTAGAGGAAAACGCCAAACACCTGCCTCTAATTAAGAGCCATACCAGGCAACCCTTAAACCAACATAGAAACAGAAAACATAGAATGCCCACCCAAACTCACGTCCTGACCAACTAACACATACAACAAACTAACAGAAATAGGTCAGGAACGTGACACTGATATAAACTGATATAACTCGGTTTAAAATAACAACATTATGATGTCTTTAACACCTATATCGAATAAAAACAGAGCCGGATATATCTAAGGGATATAACGGGAGCTTTCTAGAACGACATCCAGAGGTCCATTTTGCATTAGGGCGAAGAGAAGAAAGGAAGGACCCCACGTTGCCAGCCCATTTATAAGCTCTCAGATCTGCCTAGCAACACCATTTCAATTCTCACTATTTACTGACATCCAGGGGAAGGCGTATGCAGTGCATCTCAACCAATAGAAGACAGGCAAATTAATAAACCGACCTCAGAACTGCCTGCAGATTTCAGCATTCTCACATCCTCATAGGAAAATTGCTCCAACTCCAGTTCTGTTTTACTCACAGATATAATTCAAACGGTTTTAGAAACTAGAGAGTGTTTTCTATCCAATAGTAATAATAATATGCATATTGTACGAGCAAGAATTGAGTACGAGGCAGTTTAATTTGGGAACGAAATTTTTACAAAGTGAAAACAGCACCCCCTATTGAGAAAAGGTTTTAAGACCTCAAATTTGCCATATACACTACCGGTCAAAAGTTTAAGAACACCTACTCATTCAAGGGTTTTTCTTTATTTTTAGTATTTTAGTGAAGACATCAAAACTATGAAATAACACATATGGAATCATGTAGTAACCAAAAAAGTGTTAAACAAATCTAAATATATTTTCTATTTGAGATTCTTCAAATAGCCGCCCTTTGCCTTGATGACAGCTTTGCACACTCTTGGCATTCTCTCAACCAGCTTCATGAGGTAGTCACCTGGAATGCATTTCAATTAACAGGTGTGCCTTCTTAAAAGTTAATTTGTAGAATTTCTTTCCTTAATGCCAATCTTCTTCTTTGAGCCAATCAGTTATGTTGTGACAAGGTAGGGCGGTATAAGTCCATATTATGGCAAGAACAGCTCAAATAGGCAAAGGGAAACGACAGTCCATCATTACCTTAAGACATGAAGGTCAGTCAAAACGGAACATTTCAAGAACTTTGAAAGTTTCTTCAAGTGCAGTCGCAAAAACCATCAAGCGCTATGATGAAACTGGCTCTCATGAGGACCGCCACAGGAATGGAAGACCCGGAGTTACCTCTGCTGCAGAGTATAAGTTCATTACAGTTACCAGCCTCAGAAATTGCAGCCCAAATAAATGCTTCACAGAGTTCAAGTAACAGACACATCTGTGTGAATCAGGCAGTGTGAATCAAGTCATCATGGTCGAATTGCTGCAAAGATACCACTACTAAAAGACACCAATAATAAGAAGAGACTTGCTTGGGCCAAGAAACACTAGCAATGGACATGAGACAGGTGGAAATGTGTCCTTTGGTCTGGAGTCCAAATTGGAGCTTTTTGGTTCCAACTGCAGTGTCTTTGTGAGACGCGGTGTGGGTGAATGGATGATCTCCGCATGTGTATTTCTCACCTTAAAGCATGGAGGAAGAGGTGTTATGGTGTGGGGGTGCTTTGCTGGTGACACTGTCTGTGATTTATTTAGAATTCAAGGCACACTTAACCAGCATGGCTACCACAGCATTCTGCAGCGATACGCCATCCCATCTGGTTTGGGCTTAGTGGGACTATCATTTGTTTTTCAACAGGACAATGATCCTGTGTCAGGGCTATTTTACCAAGAAGGAGAGTGATGTAGTGCTGCATCAGATGACCTGGCCTTCATCCCCTGACCTCAACCAAATTGAGATGGTTTGGGATTAGCTGGACCGCAGAGTGAAGGAAAAGCAGCCAACAAGTGCTCAGTATACGTGGGAACTCCTTCAAGACTGATGGAAAAGCATTCCAGATGAAGCAGGTTGAAAGAATGCTAAGAGTTTGCAAAGTTGTCATCAAGGCATGGGTTGGCTATTTGAAGAATCTCAAATCTCAAATATATTTTGATTTGTGTAACACTTTTTTGGTTACTATATGATTCCATATATGTGCTGTTTCATAGTTTTGATGTCTTCATTATTATTCTACAATGTAGAAAATAGTAGAAAATAAAGGAAAACCCTTGAATGAGTAGGTGTTCTTAAACTTTTCACGGGTAGTGTAGATAAAAGCTAAAACTTTACATACTACAAAAAAACCTGCATCAGAAATGGATTTTGTGGAGTTTTTCCAAAAACAGGTAAAGTATTTGGTTGGTGAATCCTGGATCCAATCTTACCCAACTGTCATTAGAAATAGGGTCTGCGTAGAGATAGGCTATAATCCTAAACATGCATAGAGTAAAAACTACAGCAGACACACAATTAGTGAATGCATCAACACCTGCATGCATTATAAATCACTGTGAAGTTGTTTCCTGTCTCAAACGATTTAAAATCTTATCACTCTGAAGGACCTTGTCGGTTTGTTGACCTACTAACACCACAGTTAGTTAATATGTTACTGGCAAGGCCTATGCACACATCTTATCTCTGACTAACCCGTTCAAGATTGGAGATTTCCACAAGGGATTTTCATTGTCCTTTATCTGGAGGCACGATGGCCTTATCATGAACTGAATGACATATTTTTGAGGATACATTATTATCATGTCTTCATCAAGTGGGCCTAGATATTTAGCGAAGTATGGGTCGTATGATTTTGAAGCAACTTGCAGTTCATGGCAATGCCATTGGAGGCCGGTAGAGTACAGCAAAAGGAGAGGCTGAATAGCGTAATGAATAGTGTTCTTCGTGCCATTTATTTTTCTTGAAAGGAACACATTCTCTTCAGTACTTTCAGAATCTATTGATACCCTTTGCCAGTTTGGTTTACGCACAGAAATACAATATATATAACCGAGGTCCTTTGTCTTGAAAAGTAAAAATTGCACCTGTGACCTTCGTTAGGGATGTAGAACATCGCACCAAATAGCTGAGCTATTGCTAAGGTTTTTATAAAGTTAAACAAGATGGCCCCAAAATCTTTGCATGTTTGAAATAAATAAAATGTTTTCGTGCCTAAACGTTTCTTGGGGGTTTTTAATTAGATAATTGGTTAC
Source organism: Salvelinus fontinalis (assembly GCF_029448725.1). Lineage (NCBI taxonomy): Eukaryota > Metazoa > Chordata > Actinopteri > Salmoniformes > Salmonidae > Salvelinus > Salvelinus fontinalis. Next base: position 31,137,907 of record NC_074702.1, on the reverse strand, counting down.
ATTCATCAATATTGGTTACATTCATCAATATTGGCCAATAGGCTACTCTCTCAGTTGGTTAGAAACGTTCCATGACCTCTGCTCTGTTGAAATCTTTGTCCACCTCTTGACCTTTGTCAACGTGTTATTGTACCTTTAAACTTGGCTTCCTGTGGCGTTACTTATGGCGGTGAGACACGACTTCTCGGCCGTCGGAGATGTCTCCTCCGTCTTAACGTCCATAGAAAGACTGGGAAAAGTTCTCCAATAAGTAGGCTACATGAGCGTCTGCAAGTGGGCGTGTTTCACTATTTGATTCAACAGTCTCCGCTCTTGTGTGAAGTCGAGGGCGCGAACGCACTTTTCTGGTGAGAAGGGAACGCAGAAGTCTAACCGACGCGCAGTCTATCTTCAGCTCTTGCTGTCTAAAATCGCTTCATTGTGGAGAGGGCTTCGAAACATCTTTGGGACACTACCACCATGGACGCATTTCAAGTACTATCGTTATATTTGTTACTCCTCTACATTTGGAATATACCATGTTTTCAGTCAGCTGCCATCATATCCCCCTCTATGCCAAGGAGAAACAAGGGAGTCAAGATCCTTCATGATGGACAAAGGTCAACCACATTTCTCAAAGAGATCTTCGCATCTTCCCCAATGTTAAGCCATCACCGAGAAGACTTTAATAAGGACGCAATTGTGCCCCACGATTACATGCTCTCCATATACAGAACGTATTCGGCTGCAGAGAGACTCGGACTAAACGCAAGTTTTTTCCGCTCCTCAAAGTCTGCAAACACCATAACAAGTTTTGTGGACAGAGGAACAGGTTGGTCTCATCTAAAATGACTTAGCTATGTAGCCTACTACCGTTGCATATGACCAAGTAAGAATCTTGCTACATTTGTTTTAGATTTGCACACATCGCTGCAGCCATGGTATGCATTCTTTTAAATCTAAAAAAAACCCCAGCACCCCCTTTCACAATAGCATAAACTATTACTTTTACAATGGCTGTCTTATTGAATTAAATGCTGCAGTTGCAAGTTGAAATGTGGAAAAATGGTGTGCCTCTTCTACTCAACTCTTGACCCATAAAGAGTGCCATAAAATAGAATAACCACATCAAAATAGAGTGTGCTGGCCAATCTAAATATGTAGAAGTTTGAATTGTAAAATGTGCTATTAATGAATGCATAAAACGATATATCACAAGCTAAAGTGCAATTATCTTGCCAGCCTCAAAGTTGTATTAGTTGCCCTGGAACGTTATCACCGTTTATGAGGGACGCATTACGCTTTGTCGTCGCATTCAGTTCCCTTGAAGCCCTTGGGACACATTTTAAAGAGCCATAGGCGTACGTCAGTTTTGCAAAGTATAAAGTTATATTATACTTACATTGACCCCCAGGTAAGACGACAATAAAACACTAATTGAGGCCCTATCTAAATGAAGGTAGTAAATCATTCTCTATTGGTCCCCGCGTGCACCAAACCCATCCTGTTCAAACCTTGCCTTGTCGTCAGACTAGACTATCTCAAAACAGAGCCAATTGAGATAATCATAGAAAAAGTTATATTTCCAAAGAACTTGTGCATTCATTTACAAATTGCGGTAGGACAATGTGAACACAACAAACAGGAAATTACAGTTGGCTTGCGTCAAGATAGGAATGAACAGTTTGTGTTACAGATCATCATGCAATCTGTATGGCCAACTCTGCAGTTAATACACGGATATATTAGAATGGGTTAGGGTGGGCTACAGGGGATTAGGGACAGTTAACTCTGTAACAAGGTGATTTGACGGATTTGATTAGACAGACAAAGGCAGTTAAACACCAACAAACCGAACACATGTAAGTCTGCTTTATCTTTAGAGGAGAACTACAATCAGTTAACGTCATTGTTGCCATTATTTCCCATCTGTAACATAGAGCTGATTTGGTGAAAAAGCCTCACTTTCCCCCTGATTTTGATTTGATGTGTCACTGGCTCTGACCCTTCTCTGGACTCTCCGAGGGTTGCTTAGCATCGAACCGCTGATTGGAGTATTTGAACTCGTGATCTAATTGAGTGTTCGTGTCATAACATATCAAACACTGTCTATTCTCCCATAATGACCCAGCTCAGCCAATGGCATATCACCAAAAACGAAGGGAAAAAATGTAAGAGCACGTCCTTCGCTATGAAGTGGTTAGTATTTTACTGTGTACCTCCCTGTGCGACTGCCACTTTAATTACTGACAATATTTTTTCTTCCGTTCTCTCAGCACATTGGTGGTTTCTGTTAAGATTCTACCAGGCCCTCGAGTGTTGAGTTGTATTGTATAATAGGTTACAGCATAATGTTTTTTGCACTTTAAAAAGTCCGAAAAGTAATATTCAAGCGACAGCGTTCGTGCGTAATATATGCATTTTGCGCTTTTTTCAGCTATTACGCACAGCTCTATTTGGAAACACTTGTACGATAGACGACATTTTTGTATAAAACTGAAATGTTTTATATTGTGTAGCCTTTCCCCTTTGCAGGTAAAATAAAAACAATTTATGCAAAACAGATTAGGAGACGTCCCTATGGTCGCAAGGTCAGACAAGAATAAACCAAATGTATGAAAATTACTTTTGGCACTTGAAGTAACTCATTAAAACGCAGATGGTGCTCGCTGGCCTCCGAAGCCACAGCACTAGAAGTCTCTCTCTCTCTCTCTCTCTCTCTCTCTTTATATATATATATATATATATATATATATATATATATATATATATATATATATAAATATATATATCGCTCCTCTCCTCTTCGCTCTCTTTCTCAGCCTTTAGAAAGTCGTAGCCTAATACATAGAAGAAAGCGTAACATCAATGCTATATGTTGTCCACAATCTCAGATAATACAACAATAGGCCTAACATAAGTGGATGACGCCGTATCGTTCATATTTTGGTCAGATAAATATGTAAATTACGCACAGGCTCCATTATGTCGAAATGTTTATAATTTCCAAGCAAATGTGTCTCTTAATTTGTCGAATCATATCTCCAAATCAACAAACTGCAATGTCTTTAAAAGTTCTTTAAAACAGATTCCCGCTGTAACTTAAAGTCAGCATAATCAGGACAAGCATTTTTGAACCGGGAGTGTTGTCGTTGGCAAGAGGATATTATTAAATATAAGCCGTGAAGTATTTTAATGAGGAAGAGGGGAATTTAGATCTGTTAATTATTTGGTGACCTTGTATACGATTTGTTTGAGGTCTTATAAAAAAAACTTAATGTAGACCATACGTACAAGTTACTGAAACAAACACAAGGTTTCACTCTACTTTTACTATTAAACTGCAGGGTTCACAGAGGGGGGAAAGTTCTGGCAACCATATTCAAATATCTATTTAGAATAAAATATTATTTTGAAATATGGCATCTATATTGGAGTTATAGATGAATAGCCTACACACAGGGCGCAATTGTTTAGGCCTAGAACAGGCTACTAATAGTTGTTGTTATTATTAAATAAAATGTTTTTCAGTGCATTTAATTTGATGGACAAATGATAAACGGAATCACATTTGGTTGATTTTTCAGAACACCACAGGTTGATCTGTCTTATGTAGGCCTAGTATATTCCTGTTATCGTGAATGCTAAAGATCGCATTTAGTTTGGAGAAAACATTTTTTTCAATGGTTGCCTTAAAAGTAAAACAGATACGTTTTTACTTCAGCCTATTTGACTATTTACCCTGTTATGCCTAAGTGTATTTATATATGACTGATGAAAGATGACGAAAATCAAAATGTGTGTTTTAAAAAACTAGAATGTATTTTATGAAATCTTGGGTTTTAGATATACAAAAACACTGCATAACGCCAGTATACCCTTCACAGCAGAAATTAACAATATTCTAACTTATATGAGAGCACATTGACTCGTTGGGATCAAATATGTATGGCCTAGGCATCGTGGGTCTCGAGCAGGGAATAACGCATTAATTCTGTATTGTTCAGTTGAGTGTACAGTAGCCTATGTCGCCTTTGGTCGGTTGAGTCTGACAGAATCCCCTTCCGTCATGGCCCCACGTTTCTTTGTTCCACAACTTTGATAATAGTTTCAGAAATTATTTTTCCCAAGCAAAGAATAATGAATAAACTTGTTTGATAAAATATTCACTAATTGAATCAGGCTCTTCGTTTAGTGATGATAGGCCTACATTGAAAAAGAAAAGTATTCTCAGAAGGGATTCATTTGGGGTGTTATTAGAAAACAATAGCCTAATATAATTAACATTTAAAATTAATGATAAGATTCAATTGATAATTCAATTGAAGTTTGCTTCCGAATTTCACATTTCTCCCAATAATAATTAAATGACATAGGCTATATTTCGATTCTGTTCTAATAATAAAAAGTGACAACATTTAAAGTACAGGGCAAAAGTATAGGATTATAGGATACTGAACTGTATTTTTCACATCGAAAATGTATAAAATCCAAAAGGACAATGTGGCACAGAGAGAGAGAGAGAGACAGAAAGATGTAATTGCCTGCTGTTGTATTGTGATCATAGGCTTAGCCTACAATATTCAGGCTACTGTCGCAACAATTGTATCTTACTAACATGGAAATATAGTTGATTCAAACAGGTGACACCTCATCATATTAGGCATAACGGGCAAATCTAAATAATTGATTATCATGGTAGTTGTTTTGATAAGTTTGCATCTGTTGATTATTGATGTTAAGAGTGAAGATGGTTTATTATACAGTACCAAAATGTAAATCACCCCTTCTGCTCCGAAATTACACCAAGTAGCCTATGATGTTAACTATGAGACCTCTTTATCTAATTTGATGACGTGTCAGTCGTAGTTTGTCTCAGCTCGACTTTTGAGTGGGCACAGGAAAACAAGAGAGAAGGCCAGTGGATCTGGCCTCTTTGTGAGAATGTGAACCCTCCTCCTTCCCTCTCCTGAACACTGTACACCCTAAGTGAATCTGACTGCAATTATTTCTTTTTATCTTGCAGACGATCTCTTGCACTCTCCTTTGCGAAGACAAAAGTATCTGTTTGATGTCTCAACCCTTTCAGACAAAGAGGAGTTGGTTGGAGCTGAATTAAGGATATTTAGAAAAGGGCCCGGGGATTTACAAACGTCCCCGACAGGTCTCTATGACATTCAATTACTCTCCTGTCGATCAGAACGGCTACTGGATTCCAGATCCCTTGATCCTCTGGATTCCCGAAAACCAGGATGGGAGGTTTTGGACGTGTGGGAAATGTTTAAAAACAGGCATCATTCTGCCCAGGGGAGCCAGCTTTGTCTCCAGCTCAAGGCCACTCTTGGTAAATCAGAAATGGAAATCGATTTAAAACAGATGGGATTTGACAGAACCGGTCGAACCCAGCAAGAGAAGGCCATCTTGGTGGTTTACACCAGGTCCAAGAAAAGGGAGAGCCTGTTCAACGAAATGAAAGAGAAGATCAAGTCGCGCGGATCGGGGAGCAGGTCGGAGGAGGAGAGGGGCCTGCGGTTCAAAGCCAGGCGCCGACGGAGGACTGCATTGAACAATCGGCATGGGAAAAGACATGGCAAAAAGTCAAAATCTAGATGCAGTAAAAAGGCTCTGCACGTTAATTTCAAAGAGCTAGGGTGGGATGACTGGATCATTGCGCCATTGGATTACGAAGCGTACCACTGCGAGGGCGTGTGCGACTTCCCTTTGAGATCGCATTTAGAGCCAACTAACCATGCCATCATTCAAACTCTCATGAATTCAATGGACCCCAATAGCACACCTCCTAGCTGTTGTGTTCCCACTAAACTAAGTCCCATCAGCATTCTTTACATAGACTCGGGCAATAACGTTGTGTACAAACAGTACGAGGACATGGTGGTAGAGCAGTGTGGCTGCAGGTAGCGTCCTTTTCTTCTGCGACACTTGGACGTATTTAAACCCTGTAAAAATCAAAGATAAGTCATTCGGCCCAGGTCAGGATATGAAAGCTGTGGCATATCTTAAGCATATAGACCCATGCGTTCTTGCCATATCATGGTGCGCCTAAACTTCACTCAAAAGGGATCCACGAGAGACATTATTTGCAGTGTAGGCCTATGCAAGCATATTTGTATTGGTCACATTTCAACTCAGTACAATCTCATATAGCCTTATCTGTCCAATTGTTGTGTTAAACTAATACATACTCCTAGTCTACATTTCCGTCCATATGATATGTTTTTCAATATCATAGTCTATTGTTTCGCGAGGCCCCGACATGGCTAGACAGGTCGTCATGAACCATTAGTCCGCAGGAGAGGAGTGGCTATCGACAGGCTAGTGATAGGCTATTATTTGTTATTTTCTGAGCAGACTTGTAATTGTTGGTCTTCCATCAGTGAATTATGTTCGAAATGGGCACAGTGGAATGCACCTGTTCAAACTAGGCCGCAGTCACGGGATAGCCCTTGTGCATTGTTGCAGCTCCCTGCAGCGGTCTTGCAAAGAGGACTCATTTGTAGCGGGTGTTTCCAGGCTCACTGCCAGCGTCCAGCTGAAACTATCGAGCTCTTCTGATGCGTTATCAATCGGCCCTAGCACCCCCCCCCCCATCCTCTCTCGCTCCAATTTCTCTCTCTCTCTCTCTCTCTCTCTCTCTCTCTATCTCCCTTTCTCTCTCCAAAAGGTGAATGTAATCTACCAAACACACAATGGTCTCTGAGGAAAAGAGATAACGCAGGTATGCCTACAAGAGATGTCCCCGTGCGCTGTATTTCATCGTAATGGAGTGCGCGCTCGAGTCACCACAGCCGGCGGGAAACGAATGCAAGACTTTTAAAACAGACGATTCTAAACATGGGCTCTATGGACATAGGCATTGGTATTGTGCCTGCCATTGACAGCTGACTGTATCTCGATGACTTGCTGAAGGCACACTGAAAGGCAGTTGGACCCGGTTGCGCACAGGAGCACGTGGGGACACAAGAGGCCACGGTAAATAATCAAGACAAACATTTGCATCTTCAACGTCTGCATCTTTACAAAAGGCACTTCCACAACTGACTGCGGCAACGTCATGTAGTCAGGAAGAACGCCTTTTTCATGATAAATCGACTGACCAGAAAAGACTCGCCAACGAGATATTTAAATGCACATTAGCTTTGAATGCACTGCTGTTCATTATTTGAGCTGTAAATATTTGTATAGTTAAAACTTTACAAGTGCAACGAATGAAGAAATGACAAAATGCATTTCTTTGTAAATGTACATACTTTAAATGCACTCAAATCGTTATAATATCTATTCTATAATAATTTTATTAATTGTGATGTACAGAATTTCATGATAATCATATATTTCTTACATTGATAAGAGTAATTTAAGCTGTATAAAAACTGTTGAGGGTGGAAATACCATTATTGATGTCTACCTCATAATTACCTAGGTTCTGAGTTCTGAGGTGCATTCAACTGTGTTAAATTCTTTTTAAATGAAATATGAAATTATACATTTATATAGGCCAATATATATATATATATATATATATATATATATATATATATATATATATATATATATATATATATATATATATATATATATATATATATAATAGGATATTATTCCACACTATTACTGTACTAATAAAGTGAAGAAAAAACTTCCAACATTCTTGTTCTTCGGATGACTTAACTCCCCCCTTTAATTTCCCAGAAATCTGTGAGCTGATCCTTTGTGACAGAGAGAAAACATCGTTTTTAAGTGATTTATAACTCTGCTTGTTTCCAATGAAGTTACAGATATGAACCACAGTAATTACAGTACCTAACGTTACTGTAAGTATAATGCTAAATCAAGTGGTCTACATGGATTTGATTTGAATAATGGGAAAAACTCACACTTCAATCAGACCTTTGTGCATTTTTTCGTGTTGACCAAAATAAGAAGTGAGAAGAATGTCTCCTTTGACCATTGGATTATATTAACTATGGAAAAAGAAGCATTTGTTTGACCCTTTCTTTCAAAGCCTGTATATAAGCAGAGATGCTATTTGTTTGTATAGTGTTCTGTTGCTCAACAATATCTATGCATATTTCATTAATATCAGTCTTATTGGATCACAATGAATCCATGATGTATTTCCAAATGTTAACCATTAAATGTGCTTGAATTACAAAACTAGCTTGTAGCAAAGCATGGTGTTTTATTTCTAGTCGGGGATACAGGACATTCTACCCATGTAGGATTTTAATTAGTGCTGCTGGTTACAGCACTGAAACGCCTGACTTTGAGAGTTGTAGTTGTTGTAGAACTTATGCTGTATAACTCTATGGTGGTGACAATGGAGTTCAGCTTCCTTTAAAACTTTACGCAATGTAAACAAATCATTCATCTTTATTGGTAGGAGTTGATATACAGTGCCTTCGGAAAGTATTCAGACCCGTTTACTTTTTCCACATTTTGTTTCTCTACAGCCTTATTCTAAAATTGATAAAATGGTTGTTTTCCCTCATCAATCTACACACGATACCCCGTAATGACAAAGCAAAAACAGGTTTTTAGAAATGTTGCTAATTTATACAAAATAAAATATCACATTTGCATAAGTATTCAGACCCTTTACTCAGTACTTTGTTGAAGCACCTTTGGCAGCGATTACAGCATTGAGTCTTCTTGGGTGTGACGCTACAAGCTTGGCACACCTGTATTTGGGAAGTTTCTCCCATTCTTCTCTGCAGATCCTCCCAAGCTCTGTCAGGTTGGATGGGGAGCGTTGCTGCACAGCTGTTTTCAGGTTTCTCCAGAGATGTTCGATCGGGTTCAAGTCCGGGCTCTGGCTGTTCCACTCAAGGACATTCAGAGACTTGTCCCGAAGCCACTCCAGTGTTGTCTTGGCTGTGTGCTTTTGGTCGTTGTCCTGTTGGAAGATGAACCTTCACCCCAGTCTGAGGTCCTGATTGCTCTGGAGCAGGTTTTCATCAAGGATCTCTCTGTATTTTTCTCTGTTCATCTTTGCCTCGATCCTGACTACTTTCCCAGTCCCTGCCACTGAAAAACATCCCCACAGCATAATGCTGCCACCACCATGCTTCACCATAGGGATGGTGCCAGGTTGACTCCAGACGTGATGCTTGGCATTCAGGCCAAAGAGTTCAATCTTGGTTTCATCAGACCAGAGAATCTTGTTTCTCATAGTCTGAGTCCTTTAGTCAAACTCCAAGCGGGCTGTCGTGTGCCTTTTACTGAGGAGTGGCTTCCATCTGACCACTCTACCAAAAAGGCATGATTGGTGGAGTGCTGCAGAGATGGTTGTCCTTCTGGAAGGTTCTCACATCTCCACAGAGGAACTCTGGAGCTCTGTCAGTGACCATCGGGTTCTTGGTTACCTCCCTGAAAAAAGGCCCTTCTCCCCCGATTGCTCAGTTTGGCCGGGCGGCCAGCACTAGGAAGAGTCTTGGTGGTTTCCTAACTTCTTCCATTTAGGAATGATGGAGGCCACTGTGTTCTTGGGGACCTTCAATGCTGGTACCCTTTCCTAGATCTGTGCCTTGAAACAATCCTGTCTCTGAGCTCTACGGACAATTTCTTTGACCTCATGGCTTGTTTTTTTTCTCTGACCTGCACTGTCAACTGTGGGACCGTATATAGACAGGTGTGTGCTTTCCAAATCATGTCCAATCAATTGCATTTACCACAGGTGGACTCCAATCAAGTTGTAGAAACATCTGAAGGATGATCAATGGAAACAGGATGCACCTGAGCTCAATTTCGAGTCTCATAGCAAAGCGTCTGAATACTTATGTAAATAAGGTATTGCTGCCAGTTTTTTGTAAAAATTTGCTAACATTTCTAAAAACCTGTTTTCCCTTCATCATTATGGGGTATTGTGTGTAGATTAATGAGATTTTTTATTTATTTAATACATTTTAGAATAAGGCTGTAACGTAACACATTGTGGAAAAAGTCAAGGGGTCTGAATACTTTCCAAAGATGATAATTTATCTAATGGTACTGTGTAGGTCATGAACTTATTGGAAGTTATAGGGCTCTCGGCTTCAAGTCACAGGATAATTTAGTGTTTTCACTAACATGTAAACAGACAATGAGTGTTATTGTTCAGTGTTTTGCCGGCTCAGTGCTGTGCTAAAACTATGCTAACATGTGGTGGCCATTCAAGTAGAAGGAAATGCATTGACTGTCACTGATATGGTACTGAATGGATGAACCACAGCTATTTCCCAATGAATTAGCCACCCCCTGGGTCAAGTTTACTTAACACTTTAATGTTTCACAATCTGAGGACGAAAAAAGTTTGAAAGCAGGGATTGCTTCCATATAGGCTATCGACCTTGGCCTGGAAACAATTAGGAAATGGCTTTGAAATGTTATATGTTGTCCAGGTTCTTGTACAGTATCATGTCACTCCCCACATGGTTGCTGGGGGAAAGAGAGGACACTAAGTGTGCTCTTTAGCTGCCCCTGCAAATGACTGACGGAGCAACCACTCCCTTGAGCATAACCAAATGGCCCTTCAGGCTATGTCTGTGCGTCAGCATTGAATATCAGGATGCTATGTGGCTAATGCTAGGCCCACTAGCTAACTCCCCACAAGTGCAGTGCGCTGGTGATACCCATAGCATGGTGATACCTTACTAGCAGACGTGCAGTGCGCTGGTGATACCCATAGCATGGTGATACCTTACTAGCAGACGTGCAGTGCGAGTGGAAAAGAGCAAAGACACAGGTCTGAAGGGAAAGACAGAAAGTGCGTGACAGGTTGACGGCCGTTAGCCAAATGTACTCTATGCTCTTACCTTACCTGTGACATTACGTACGCTGCTTCTGTGAAAAATGAGGGCTTGGAATTTCAATTCCCCTTACATTTTAGGTCCCTTTATTTTATTGGATACAGTGATCATGTCTCTGGTTTGGACCCTGGGAGGAAGTTTTGAGAATGGTTACATGCCGATGAAAAGGAAGGAATGCTTTAGTTTAGTCGTCTCAATCATTCACTCTTTAGCTTTAATGGTCTCATAAAGAATAACAGGTTCGTCCTCATAGTTGCATAATTGTCTTAGTCACCATTATGGCGAAGCCATTCCGAGAGACTGCTTTGTTTAACATTTCTATCTATCATCTATCATTTCTATCTACTTCTATTTATTTAACCAATATATTGGCAAAGGCACAGCTCCTTTTCATCCGAATATGTGGAGAATGTTTAACACAAATAGCCTTGACACCCCACATCTGTGGACCGCTGAGTTGCCTGCCTCTTCATGGTCCATGATGATGCATGATAACAAGGCTAAGATCTACAATGTGTTTCTCCAAACCGTCCGGGAGTCTCTCCAACGTCAAAAAGCACAAGTTGGCTCCTAAAGAGACAGACATTTCCCCCATACCTAACCCCGCTGTTATCAGTGATGTCCTCACAAACTGTGCAGTGGGGAGATAAATCGAACTTAACATTCAGGCTGCAAGCAGCTTTTCAGCGAGTATACAGGGAAATGGGCACAGTGAAACATGATATGATTTATCGTTAAGTACGAGAACTCTCCTTGTGATTTGTTGAAAGGCTGCATTTGGGATGCAGGGAAAGGGAGTGCTTCGACAGTGCAAAGGCCCGAACTCAAACTGTTCATGACACTATTGATGACATCAAATTGGAATTTCTTTATCAAAGATTTTCAGTGTCTGTTTCTCCTCTCAGAGATTTTTTGTTTATCTCTGTAAAGAGATACCTCCTTATTCCCTTTAATTCCTTGCGTCTAATAGAGCCTGGCTGGGTTGTGGCTCCTTCCCCAACCTCCCCTTTTACCTCACAGGACAGTGCAAGGTGGTTTCTGTCCCTATAATAGAACATAAATACTCAGAACCCCAGAGCGTGTGCGGGAACACACACATCGTGTTGGTTTAGAGTGTACAAGTATATTTAAATGTGAGAGTGAGCGTGCATGTGTATTGTATAATGTGTGTGTGAGCGTGAGCGTATGCTAGAGGACAGAAGGACAGCAGCATACACAGATGGGCAGATGAGTGCTGCAGAGTAGCGGCAGATGCCTGGACTGATCCCCACTGCCACCCTGCATTGAACCACTGGCCTGCACACAAAGGCAGGGGCGGATCCAAACATTAAATATACTTGCTTGTGCCTTAATGCCAGAGGTCCCATTTTGTCCATATACAGTTGAAGTCGGAAGTTTACATACACTTAGGTTGGAGTCATGAAAACTCATTTTTCAACCACTCCACAAATTTCTTGTTAACAAACTATAGATTTGGCAAGTCGGTTAAGACATCTACTTTGTGCATGACACAAGTCATTTTTCCAACAATTGTTTACAGACAGATTATTTCACTTAAAATTCATTGTATCACAATTCCAGTGGGTCAGAAGTTTACATACACTAAGTTGACTGTGCCTTTAAACAGCTTGGAAAATTCCAGAAAATGATGTCCCGGCTTTAGAAGCTTCTGATAGGCTAATTGATGTCATTTGAGATAATTGGAGGTGTACCTGTGGATGTATTTCAAGGCCTACCTTCAATCTCAATGCCTCCTTCCTGAGCTGTCATGTCTCTCAGGAAGGAGACGCATTCTGTCTCCTAGAGATGAACGTACTTTGGTGCAAAAAGTGCAAATCAATCCCAGAACAACAGCAAAGGACCTTGTGAATATGCTGGAGGAAACAAGTACAAAAGTATCTATATCCACAGTAAAATGAGTCCTATATCGACATAACCTGAAATGCCGCTCAGCAAGGAAGAAGCCACTGCTCCAAAACCACCATTAAAAAAGACAAACTACGGTTTGCAACTGCACATGGGGACAAAGATCGTACTTTTTGGAGAAATTACCTCTGGTCTGATGAAACAAAAATAGAATAGTTTGGCCATAATGACCATCGTTATGTTTGGAGGAAAAAGGGGGAGGCTTTCAAGCCGAAGAACAACATCCCAATTGTGAAGCACGGGGGTGGCAACATCATGTTGTGGGGGTCCTTTGCTGCAGGTGCACTTCACAAAATAGATGGCATCATGAGGGAGGAAAATAATGTGGATATATTGGAGCAACATCTCAAGACATCAGTCAGGATTTTTATTTATTTTATTTATTTTACCATTATTTTACGAGGTAAGTTGAATGAGAACACGTTCTCATTTGCAGCAAGGACCTGGGGAATAGTTACAGGGGAGAGGAGGGGGATGAATGAGCCAATTGTAAACTGGGGATTATTAGGTGACCATGTTAAATGGTCACCTAATAGGATGTTAAAGGATGTTAAAAAGATGTTATTGGGATGTTAAAGCTTGGTCACAAATGGGTCTTCCAAATGGACAATGACCCCAAGCATACTTCCAAAGTTGTGGCAAAAAGGCTTAAGGACAACAAAGTCAAGGTATTGGATTGCCCATAACAAAGCCCTGACCTCAATCCTATAGAACATTTGTTTGCAGAACTGAAAAAGCGTGTGCGAGCAAGGAGGCCTACAAACCTGACTCAGGTACACCAGCTCTGTCATGAGGAATGGGCCAAAATTCACAGAATTTATTGTGGGAAGCTTGTGGAAGGCTACCCGACACATTCGACCCAAGTTAAACAATTTAAAGGCAATGCTACCAAATACTAATTGAGTGTATGTAAACTTCTGACCCACTGGGAATGTGATGAAGGAACTAAAATCTGACATAAATAACTCTTTCTACTATTATTCTGACATTTCACATTCTTAAAATAAAGTGGTGATGCTAACTGACCAAAGACAGGGATTTTTACTATGATTAAATGTCAGGAATTGTGAAAAACGGAGTTTAAATGTGTTTGGCCAAGGTGTATTCAACTGTACTTCTTTTTTTTCTGAGGCAGACAGTTGAGCGTGTTGAGCGGGGCAACCAAAAGGGAATGAGAGAGAAAAGAAGAAATGAGTGAACCCTTTTCTATCTATCATGATTTGAACCTTTATATTACTCTCAACCTGCGATTGACTCACATGAGGCAGTGATGCTGTAAAGAGAGGTGGTTGCCCTTGGCAGCTGCTCACTAAGTAAAAAAAAAAAAAGGAAAACACAGGAGTAGCATAACAAAGCACTATGATGTTCTCTCTGATAGGGCATCTGCTGGGCTTCTTTTTTTCTCCAGCCCTGCGGAGGACCCTCTGTGGCCCTATGGTAGCCCACTCTACCCCACCATCAGGCCATATGGGGGACAGACTGGCGGACACCTCCACTTCCCTGCAGATCATCTGCTAATTGTATTAGATCACACCCTTTGAGGCCCTCGTTACTTTATTATCTATCCTATCTCAATATTCCAAATCGAATTGGAGCATGGAGAGATTTTTGCGAGGGGTGCTTGTAAATTGGGGCGAGGGAGTGGCTTTTGGGACACATGATCCTGGGGAAAGGCTTTCAAATAAAAGCACTGACTGAAGACTGGGTAGCCCAAATTCTGACTTGTGCTCTGATATCTGCTTCACTGATTTCTGCTCTCGTAAAAGCCTGGGTTTTATGCACGTTAACACTAGAAGCTTATTACCTAAAATGGATCAATTGAAAGTGTGAGTTCACAGCTCCAATCCAGATGTGTTGGTCATTACTGAGACATGGTTAAGGAAGAGTGTTTTGAGTACTGATGTTAACCTTTCTGGTTATAACCTTTTTCGGCAAGACAGATCTTCCAAAGCTGGTGGAGGGGCAATCTTTACCAAGGATCGCCTTCAGTGCTCGGTTGTCTCCACCAAGGCTGTCCCCAAACAATTTGATTTGCTGGTTGTAAGCTTTAAAATTCTTCAAATAGCTCTTTGTTGACTGTTGCTGGGTGCTATCGTCCTCCATCAGCATCAGCCTGTACCCTACCTGCACTAAGCTCTCTCCTGGCCCCTTACGCTAAGTCTGAATTTGTCTTGCTAGGTGATCTAAACTGGGACATGCTTAAATCACCTGATCAAGTCCTAAAGCAATGGGACTAAATCTTTCTCAGATTATTACCAATCCCACAAGGTACAATATGACTCCAAACACCCAGGAACGGCTACTCTCCTCGCAAATAATCCTGATAGGTATCAGTCTGGTGTTCTCTGTAATGACCTTAGTGATCACTGTTTTACAGCCTGTGTTCATAATGGCTGCTCAGTGAAACGACCTGTCCTGATTTGTCATGGACGCTTACTAAAAAACTTTAATGAGAAAGCCTTCCTTCATGACCTGACGTCTGTAAAATGGTATAGAATCAGCTTGAGCCCCTCTGTCGAAGATGCTTGGACCTTCTCTTTTGATATTTTCAGTGGTATTGTTAACATACATGCCCCCATAAAGAAATGAGAATTATAAACAGGTTCAGCCCCTGGTTCGGCCGTGATCTTGCAGTTACTCCACCTCAAGAATTGCATTTGGCGAAAGCCTCGGCACACGCATACTCAGGTTGACTGGCTCTCGTTCAGGCAAATGAGAAATAAGTGCACTCAGGCTATCTGGAAGGCCAAAGTTAGTTACTTTATGGAGCAGATCTCTCTCTGTGGGTCTAACCCCAAGAAGTTCTGGAAAACGGTTAAAGACCTGGAGAATAAACCCTCCTCCTCACAGCTGCCCTTGTCCCTTAATGTTGATGGTGTGGTTGTTACTGACAATAAGCACATGGCTGAGCTCTTTAAATCACCACTTTATTAAGTCAGGATTCTTATTTGACTCAGCCATGACACCTTGCACGTCCAACATTTTCTCATCTCCCACCCCTTCTAATGTGACTATCCCTGATGCTTCTCCCTCGTTTTCCCCTTCCCCACTACAAAGTTTCTCCCTGAAGGCAGTCACTGAGTTTGAGGTGCTAAAGGAGCTCCTTAAACTTGATCCCCAAAAAACCTCTGGGTCAGGTGGTTTAGACCCTTTCTTCTTTAAGGTTGCAGCCCCTATCATCTTCAAGCCTATCTCTGACCTTTTTAACCTGTCTCTCCTTTCTGGGGAGGTTCCCATTGCTTGGAAGGCAGCCACAGTTCCTCCTTTATTTAAAGGGGGAGATCAAGCTGATCCTAACTGTTATAGGCCTATTTCTATTTTTCCCTGTTTATCAAAAGTGTTGGAAAAACTTGTCATAATAATAATAATAATCAACTGACTGGCTTTCTTGATGTCTATAGTATTCTCTCAGGTATGCAATCTGGTTTGCAGGTTATGGATGTGTGACTGCAACCTTAATGGTCCTCAATGATGTCACCATTGCCCTTGATTCTAAGCAATATTGTGCTGCTATTTTTATTGGCTTGGCCAAAGCTTTTGATACGGTAGACCATTCCATTCTTGTGGGCCGGTTTAGGAATATTGGTGTCTTTGAGGAGTATTTGGCATGGTTTGCTAACTACCTCTCTCAAAGAGTGCAGTGTAAGTCAGAAAAATCTGCTGTCTCAGCCACTGCCTGTCACAAAGGGAGTACCCCAAGGCTCGATTCTAGGCGCCACGTTCTTCTCAATTTAGATCAACAACATAGCTCAGGCATTAGTAAGCTCTCTCATCCATTTCTATGCAGATTATACAGTCTTATACTCAGCTGGCCCCTCCGCGGATTTTGTGTTAAATGCATTACAACAAAACTTTCTTAGTGTCCAACAAGCTTTCTCTACCCTTAACCTTGTTCTGAACACCTCCAAAACAAAGGTCATATGGTTTGGTAAGAAGAATGCCACTCTTCCCACAGGTGTTATTACTACCTCTGAGGGTTCAGAGCTTGTGGTAGTCACCTCATACAAGTACTTGGGAGTATAGCTAGACGTTGCACTGTCTTTCTCTCAGGACATATCAAAGCTGCAGGCTAAAGTTAAATCTAGTCTTGGTTTCCTGTATCGTAATCGCACCTCTTTCACCCCAGCTGCCAAACTAACCCTGATTCAGATGACAATCCTACCCATGCTAGATTACGGAGACATAATTTATAGATCGGCATGTAAGGGTGCTCTCGAGAGGCTAGATGTTCTTTACCATTCGGCCATCAGATTTGGCAATAATGCTCCTTATAGGACACGTCACTGCACTCTATAATCCTCTGTAAACTGGTCATCTCTATATATCCATCGCAAGACCCACTGGTTGAAGCTTATTTAAAAAACCCTCTTAGGTCTCACTCCCCCCTATCTGAGAAATCTACTGCAGCCCTCATCCTCCACATACAAGACCCGTTCTGCCAGTCACATTCTGTTAAAGGTCCCCAAAGCACACACATCCCTGGGTCACTCCTCTTTTCAGTTCGCTGCAGCTAGCGACTGGAACGAGCTGCAACAAACACTCAAACTGGACAGTTTTATCTCAATCTCTTCATTCAAAGACTCAATCATGGACACTCTTAATGACAGTTGTGGCTGCTTTGTGTGATGTATTGTTGTCTCTACCTTCTTGTCCTTTGTGCTGTTGTCTGTGCCCAAAAATGTTCGTACCATGTTTTGTGCTGCTACCATGTTGTTGTCATGTGTTGCTGCCTTGCTATGTTGTTGTCTTAGGTCTCTCTTTATGTAGTGTTGTGTTGTCTCTCTTGTTGTGATGTGTGTTCTGTCCTACATTCATATTGTATTTATTTTTCATTTTTAATCCCAGTCCCCTTTTGCCTTTTGGTAGGCCGTCATTGTAAATAAGATTTTGTTCTTAACTGACTTTCCTAGTTAAAAAAATAGTTTAATAAAAATGTATATGCTAGTAGGTAACAGAAACAACAACATTTGGAGTAAGGTTTCCTTTTCAATCTATTAAAATGATTGAACGTTGGCTCCTAGTATTTCATCTATAGTATATTGGATGCTGGTTGGTCCTATGGTCCTATACAAAATATTTTCAATGTAACATTTAATTGACTCTTAGCTGTGCCAAAGCAGCGCAGCGCAAGAGTAAAATAAAAAAAGACTCCACCAGAAACAGAATGTCAATTGGGTGAGGTTGATTGATCTATATGGGGGCACCTTTCAAGCTCCCGTTTATTTTCTCAAGGAATGTCCCAGAGTGCCCTTTCATCTCTCTTCATCTTGTTGCTACTAACCAGGAGTTTGTCTCTGATGGTGAACTGTCTTATTGAAAGCAATATTTCCTCAAATTGACAGTGTACCAAAGGCTTAAGCGTAGGCTTTACCATAGACTATAAGCACCTGCAAATCGATGTACCTCACTGAGAGTTTGTCCTGTGTGTGCATATAGATTGTTTTTTGTGAGGGCATCTGTCTGAGTATCTGTGTGTGAGACTGTCTAGTGTCTGTGTGTGCTTGTATGTGAATCCGAATGTGCTGAAGACCAGAGTCAATTTGCTCAGTAACTTTGACAATGCTTATGTTTGGGAGCAAAGCCAGGACATGGCCTGCCTGTCAATTCACATCTGTGATGGCAACGGGAGTGGTGGTGGGAGGAGGATGATGATTGCCCAGGGGGCTGGGCATGCCTTTCATTGGTCAAGACCTCCAGGACATACCATAAGGGGGGCTTGTCCAACCCAACAGTGTGATTTGGAAACCATACATCAGGTAGCCATATCAAATCATTTCAACATAGAACATTAACCTGGTTTGATTCGTATTTAGTGAGAACATAGCCCCTGATTAAACCAATGGACCAGATGGGAGAAACAGACAGAGGTCTTTGTTCTGTATTGTAAAACGAGACAGGGAGAAAAACTAACATGGGTCAGGGGCAATGAGGCAGGAAGACTAGGATCTCACTGAGTAGGAGATGGAGGGGCAGGGTGGTGGGGTGTTAGGAATACTTGATGGACAACTCCACAGCTCTGCGAAGGCAAAGCTTTCACTTCAAAATGGTGCCTGGGGTATCTCAAAAGGTCAGAGCCCAGAACACCACCACACTACATTAATCATGAGCCGTTGCGGCTTACCTGTCTAGCGTTTCAGCCACGCCGTACAGTTCACCTCAATTACGCTTGATTACGAGGTGTGGAAGACACAGCGCCCAGGCCCAGCCTCCAGAGAAGATCAGACATCAATAATGCAGCTTCAGATTGGATGAGCCTGTCTGTTACCAAAGCAACAAGTGAAGCATACACCAGGTCTTTGACTGTTTGCTAAGGTCCCACACACACTCATGCACACACACACACACACACACACACACACACACACACACACACACACACACACACACACACACACACACACACACACACACACACACACACACACACACACACACACACACACACACACACACACACACACACAGTCTTTCTAGGCAAGGCTCAAAAAGCATTTGGATGTGGAGTCTTTGGATTCTCCGACTGTGTCTGTTTTATAGCTCTTGTGTCATGTGGTGGTGGGTTGGGTAGCAGGAGACACACACACACACACACACACACACACACACACACACACACACACACACACACACACACACACACACACACACACACACACACACACACACACACACACACACACACACACACACACACACACACACTGCATGGTGTACAAGAGAGAGTAAAAGGCTTCACGCTGTCCCAGCCCCCTCGCAGCAATTACCCCATTACGCGTTGGTGGCGGATGGAACTGTTACAGATGTTTTATGATGGGGGCCCTTTTCATTTTGTCTTCCCGATGAGAGACAGATTTATGGTGCAACTCTGTCCTCCATTCAGAAATGCCATCCCCTTCCCACCCCCGTTTACAAACATACACACAAGGATGAGAAGTTCCAGAGTTGTTACGTTTTTTGTAGGCTTCTTCCCTAAAGTGGATGAAACATGAAAACAAAAAGAAGCGCATATTCAAATGAGGAGTAAGTCAAATGTTTTGAGAACAGTTTTCTCCTCCTACCAGGCTGGCCTATATGGTCACAGAGGTTGTTGGCAGCAGTCTAAAAGAAGAATAAATGTTTGATGGCCCCTCCAATAGGTAGGCTTCCAGGCTGGCCGACAGCCTCTTCTCACGGGAGGGAGTAAACTGTGGAGACCTCATCGGAGAGCCCCTGGTCTGTGGACAGATAGCAGGCAGAGAATCAAACCAACTATGGCACATTCACACCGAATGTTATTCTGCTGAAAGTAACCAGCATAGAAAAAAGCCAACAGTAAAGACTGGTTAACTTTTTTTCAACAGTAATCTCTTTGGATTCTCAGTGAAGTGTTTGATGTGCCAAGGTCTCTTGCTGTGGTTTCTTTTCAGAGGCTGTTTTGGTGTGGTTCCCCTAAAGTTAGACTGTGAATCAAATCTACAGTTCAGTAGCTTTTATGCCTTAGCAAAATATTGGTCATAAATTGATGGATGAGATGCAGTCTAATTACAGGGATACATACTAAAAAGCCCCCCTCCGAGTCTTGGCTACAATTATTAAGGTTAACAAAATGGCAGGCAGTGGGGTCCCAAAAAAGCTTTAAAGTGCATAACTTATTTTACAACTCATAACTAACACAAGGAAGCATTTTGAAACAGGAGAAGGCTTGTGTTTGTCACCAATAGTTCCTCTTTAGAGAACAAACTGTGGAAAGTTGTCAGGTACAAGTCTTTTAACAAACAAGGTCAGCAGAGGAACAGTTGATATGAATCATTTACCAGAGGGAGACAAAGAGGTCTGGCGAGACTAGATAGCCCAGAGGACCCAGAGGCCTTTGTGACCTAAACACAGGCTCATCGTGTTACACACAGAGACACCACAGTGACATTTTTGATGCCACTCCCCAATCAATCCTGGAAAAAAACTTTCAGATTGCTGATTGATTTTCCTATTGTGACATGATATTTAAGATGTCAGGCCTTTGTTTTGTCACGGAAAATGTCACAATAAGACATTACTCACACAGAAAGACTGTGGCACTGTTGTTCTCAGATCTTCTTTCTAGACTACATAATACCTCAGGATCATTTTTGCTTCATGTTATGACATCACATGGTTCAAATTGTGCATTTATTCAAAGTTGAATTATATGATATGTGGTTGCCATAACTTTTCATTTTGATTTTGATTAATTCCTTAAAATACCACTTTCTGGTTAGAGCGACATAAATTATTGTGGTCTTTTATGGCATGATGAATGTAGTGAGTTTTGTTTGACCAGATGTAACCTTATCAGGCACTTACTCTTTCTTCTATTCGTGTGTCTCTCACATCTCTTAGCTTTAAGCAACAAAAAAAAGTGAGCTCTCACACAATATTTCTGTTTGCTCTAGTCTGACCTCTTTGTGAACTGCGGTTGAGTGAAAGGCACTTTCAGCCGGTGGAATCAAATGGCAGTAACCATATGCCTTTCAACTGATACAAAGGTGGGACAAATGGGGTGGGGGCAGGGACTTGCAGGCTAGGGTGAAAAGGAAAGCGCCGTGCCGTATCTTTTTGTGCTGGTAAAGTGGTGGTGGTGTTGGGGTGCCGGGTGAGGGGGGTGGTACGGGGCAGTGTTAGCTGGACATGCTGCGGAACAGAAGGAGAGAACAGAAGAGAATGTCCGACTGAGATGGACATTTTCTCATGGACGAGTGCAATGGGCAAACAGTGTGCAAACAGTGTGCAAACAGTGTGCAAACAGTATTCCTTTCCCTCGCTCTGTGCAAGTGTGTGTCTGTATATGTGAGTCTGTGTGTATGTCTATGTGTGTGCGTGTGTGTGTGTGTACATGCGTGCCTGAGTGCTTGTGTGTGCGTATTGTGCCTGGTTTCAGTGGAGATGTTCAGAGCTCCAGGTCGGTCTGGAGCTGACGTCTGATTTGCTCCACTTGACCCTGTGCTCACTGAGGCCTGAGTGACAAACCTCATCCTGCTCTTGAAGACTATGTCTGTGTCAGACTGGGCCAATGATTCACCAACCACCTCGGCATCAACTGGAAGCTAGCTACTCAGTCACAATGCTGCTGTGATACAGAGCAGAGCCTTAAGGTTATCTTTAGTGTTTATGTCTGGTAAAACCCATTGGTGTATGTGGTGCACCACTTGGTGTAGGCTTCTTGCATGGCAGGATGGCTACTTTTGGTGTGTACCGTGACAAAATACACGTTCTAAGGTGTAGTTGTAGTTAGAATGAACTGCCATTTGTTTCTCTGGTACAATATAAGATGTTGATGGCAAAGAGCC
This sequence comes from Salvelinus fontinalis, assembly GCF_029448725.1. NCBI lineage: Eukaryota > Metazoa > Chordata > Actinopteri > Salmoniformes > Salmonidae > Salvelinus > Salvelinus fontinalis. Next base: position 31,115,895 of record NC_074702.1, on the reverse strand, counting down.
TCACAAAACCCTGATGTGCCTCAAGCTCAAGAGTTGATACACAGGGTTGATAAACGTGCCAAATGAAAAATGATTTGCTGCCCCATTACAATACAGCCCTATAATCTGTCTTTCAGTTCCATTATGAAAGGGGGATCAGACATTCTTTGTAGCAGGGGATGTGGAGGACAGGAAGTAGGTTTGTACAGAAGCAACATTAATTCATTCCTCTCTGCGCTCTTTGAAGAGCACCAGCAGCTATGACAGGCTAAATGTTTCCAGAGATGTCACATTTCCACAAAATCTAAAAAGGCTCTGGTGAGCACTCATCCTTTCATGTTTGATCCCCGTGTTGGAGATTGTATGATAAACAGACTGGGGGTGGTTGCTGGGATGTTGGTGGGGGGAGGGGGGGGGGGGTGGGGGTGTTGGATGGGAATGTACACCATGGTATGGCCCTGCCTGGTCTGCCACAGGATCCAGATGCCTTCGCAAATTAGCTCTTTGTCTACCTCAGAGGGGGCTTGAAATGCAAGTCTGAATTAAGATCTGGAGTTTCTCTTCAACCGTCTAGGATTGCAAGAATATTGCACTGAATCAGATTAATTTGGGACTACTTCCACGTCACCCCACCTTCCCTGCCCTTCCCGGCCTGAAACATGCACACCCCCTACCCCCTAACAGACAATTAACAGATGCTGCGGAGTTGCTCTACATTAAACCATTAGTTGCGTTAATAAACTGTCACAAGCTGATATAGGAATATACTTGTTAGTAGCTAGGTTTCCATCCAATTGGCGGACATTTTTCACGCGAATATTCGAAAACAATATGCACATTTTTCCACGAGTGGTGTGTTTCCACCAAATGGACTTGTTACAGAAAAAACATCTGTGACTTATGACGAGGTGCACTTTACGTTTTCATATACCGAATTAAAATCTAAAATTCAATGTGTTTCCACTGCATTTTCGACTCTACCTATAGTTTTGTCACAAAACTGTAAATAGCGAATGTTCCTACTCTGGTTTTGTCACGTGTGCTCTAGTCAACAGCTCGCAGATAGGCTACACTGTGAGTAGACTGTGCGGGTAGGCTAGTCTACATGATGAGATTATTATGGATGAGAGCGAGAGTATTTGTATTTGTCAAACTGCAGTCAAGCGTCGTCATCATGTCACCAGAATAAGACCCGCAACATTTATTGGAAAGGAGCATCAAACTCATCACCGTGCACTTTCACCTGTGAAGTTCATCATCATTTATTTGATCTGTAACATAATAAACTGCATGGTTTCACAAGTCGTAGTGGGAGGACCACACACCATATCATTGTGTGAATCCAAGTTTACTTCGATATGATGGTTATTATATCAGTATTTGCGCATAAAGGCGTTTCCAACGCCATTTCTCGCATACTTAATTTAACCGGCACAAAAAGTTCCCACCATGTTGAACAAACAGGGATTTATAAACTTACCGTTTCCATCACGGTTGTACCGAGCATAAAAACTGTGGATGGAAATGTGGTTAGTGATATGAAGTGGTAGTCCAGTGGTAGTCGATGCCGTTTAAGATGAGGGAGGATGATTTTTTTTTCTTCTTGAGAATGGCCTTATTTCTATATCAACATATTGGATGACTGTCAGTCATATTCCATTCACCCAGCTCAATGTAACATTGACAGGGTTAGGTTACTACATGATACACGAATTTGCCCTATAATCATCACGAGGTTGCTACAACCTAGCCTATGAAAGAAAGTTTACAATGTAGGTGCACACAGGTTGAGAGAGAAATTTGTCCAACAGTTGCAAACTAGAGTTTCTATTGGACAAATTCTGGTATTTTTATCCCCGTTTCGTTCCTTTTGCTTCCATTTAAGAAATGTTTTTTCAACAGAATTGGCAGCATGAATACAATCCTGATCACACGTAAAAACAGATCACTTTCATAGCAGCAATGTTGTATTCCTTCTCTCATCTACACACTCTCCCCCTCTCACCTTTTCCCTTAGGTGTTCTAAAAGCTTTAGGTTTTAGGTGTTCTAAAACTTTGGACCGGTAGTGTATATCTCTCTCTCTTGCTTAGGTCTTCATTATTGAAGATTGTCACGTTCTGACCTTTATTTCCTTTGTTTTGTCTTTATTTAGTATGGTCAGGGCGTGAGTTGGGGTGGGCAGTCTATGTTTGTATTTCTATGTTTTCCTATTTCTGTGTTTGGCCTGATATGGTTCTCAATCAGAGGCAGGTGTTTTGTGTTGTCTCTGATTGGGAACCATATTTAGGTAGCCTGTTTTGTGTTGGGTTTTGTGGGTGGTTGTCTTCAGTCTACAAAGTACAAAGATATTAATTTGATCAAAACTGTTCAACTATTGTCTTTCTCTCTCTTTGTGTTAACTACTCACCGGATGTTATGCACTGCAGTGCTAGCTAGCTGTAGCTTAATATTTCAGTACTAGATTTATTCTCTGATCTTTTGATTTGGTGGACAACATGTCAGTTCATGCTGCAAGAGCTCTAATAGGTTGGAGTACATCCTCTGGAAGTTATCATATTTACTTAAGTCTATGGAAGGGGGTGTGAACCATGAGCCTCCTGGGTTTTATATTGAAGTCAGTGTACCCAGAGAAGGACGGAATCTAGCTATCCTCCGGCTACACCATGGTGCTACCCTACAGAGTGCTGTTGAGGCTACTGTACACCTTCATTGCAAAACAGTGTTTTAATAAATTATTTGGTAACATGTGAACATATTTAATACAGTTTTATCTAAAAAATTATAACTCTTTAAATGTTTCACTATTTTATTTTTATGAAATTCACTGAGTAGGATTGTCCTCCCCTTCCTCCTCTGAGGAGCCTCCACTGCTTAAGTTGGTACATAGATATATTTACACTTAACAGTACTTTTTACAAAGCGACTGAACTCACCGATTCCGGTGAGTTCTGCTGCTCATCAAGAATAACAAGATTTCAGTCTTCGGGGTATGGTTTGATGTGGGTGTGTTGTCATACCCTGGCAGTTACTTATGTTTGTCCCTCTTGAGGCACCACTGCAACAACATAGCCAGTACCACCTCCTGAAAATAGTCAGAATTCATCTAATATAAATCAACAAATCAGTAATTAATTTTGATGTTTTTCCCATGGAGATTTTAGTCGTGCAATTTTACATCTAGCTAAGATGTTTGGTGCGGTACTTCTCAAATAAAAACAATATGTGACGTGTTGTCTTATGTGAACAAGTCCGAGGCGCAGAGCACAGCCCATGAGACAGACCTGTCCACATTACACAGCATCACAGAAGATAGAGAGCAATCACTGCAGCTGTTTCTCAGTGCATGACAATTCTCCCTAGGCATTGCCAACATGTGTTACTCGGCAAAAGGGGGCATGATTGTTGACATACTTGTATCCAACCCAACATTCAAGTGTACCCTTATTTCCTGACTTTTTTCCTAACCATCTTGCAAATCTCAGTTTTGGACTATACTGACTTTATGACCAAAATTATCCTATTTACACTTTTTGGTCATTTTTGACACTAGAATAAATGTTTCTGACTCCCATCGATGTCACATAAGTCATTTTCAACCTCAGAAGTTGGTTCTTTGGTTCAGTTTCCCAACTTCTCAGTCAAGAAAAAACGTATTTGGGATCGGTGTCCCATCCACGGGACGGTTGAGCTAACGTAGGCTAATGCGATTAGCATGAGGTTGTAAGTAACACAAACATTTCCTAGGACATAGACATATCTGATATTGGCAGAAGCTTACAATTTTGTTAATCTAGCTGCACTGTCTAATTTACAGTAGCTATTACAGTGAATAATACCATGCTATTGTTTGAGGAGAGTGCACAATTTTGAAAATGAAAGTTATTAATAAACATATTAGGCACATTTGGGCAGTCTTGATACAACATTTTGAACAGAAACGCAATGGTTCATTGGATCAGTCTACAACTTTGCACATACACTTCTGCCATCTAGTGGCCAAAATCAAAATTTTACCTGGGCTGGAATAATACATTATGGCCCTTCTCTTGTATTTCAAATATGATGTTACAAAAAAAATACAAATGAACGGTTGGTTTTTTCTTGGTATTATCTTTTACTATATCTATTGTGTTATATTCTCCTACATTCCTTTCACATTTCCACAAACTCCAAAGTGTTTCCTTTCAAATGGTACCAAGAATATGCATATCCTTGCTTCAGGGCCTGAACTACAGGCAGTTAGATTTGGTTATGTCATTTTAGGCAAAAATTGAAAAAAAGGGGCGTATCCATAAGCCCAGAACTGTTTTTTACATCAGATCCTACCCTGTTGCTATCACTTGTGCGTTGATCTTGGTAGATCGGTTAGCATCTCTCTGCAGAGAGCCAAGTTCTTCCATCAAGATACTGGATGTGGATCAGTTTGACATTTGACATTTGACATTTTCATTGTTTCCATTGTTATGCTTGTGTTGCAATCCATTTGGCCCAATTTGTTACAAGCAGATTGTATTTACAATGAAATGGAACATGTTATTGGCTTAAATTGATGGCTTTTTGCAAATCCAATCAGTTTTCCACGTTGATTCAACGTCATTACGTTGACTATTTGGTTGAAATGATGTGGAAACTTCGTTGTTTCAACCAGTTTTTGTCCAGTGGGAAGCTTGTTGAGTATTTTGTGTCCCAACACTCGGTTGGTGAGCAATAAAAGGCTCTCAGAGAAAACAGAGCATTTCTAGTTGAACTCCAGAACAGAGGCTGTAAAGTGAATGTAAACTGAAGCAAGTAAGAAAAGAGAGAGACAGAAAAAAATCTAGCTCTCGTAAAAATAGAACATAAAAATACCAGAACAGTAGTGAAACATCTTTTCATTTTTCTTAATAAAACCCTTAAACAAGCCTGCGTTAATGGATAAGGTTTCATAACACAGGTCCATTTAAATGTCTATGAGTCCTGTTAAATTGCTCTGGTCATATTTATGATGCTTAACTGCTTGCCTCTCAGACCTGATCAATGGAAGTATTGGGTTTCCCCATAAGTAAATACCCCTGCATTTATAATGTAGGTGACACATTCTTGTGGGTGACCCATTTTGTCACCATAAACAACTATAACAAATCAATTCAGAAGCAGTATAATTGGTCAAATGGATGGTAGATCACTGGATCATAATTTGTTTTTTTCTCCATTGGTCTCTCCCAGGAGGAGCAAGTGGACTGTGTCAGAGAGACAGCGGGTGTGTGGAGGAATGGATCTGTCAATCTCTAGTTCACAAACAGCCCAGCAAGAAAACCAGAAAGAACTTGTGTCAACATAACAAAAGAATGCCCGTGGAAGTTCACATACTACATCCAATTACCACAGTTTATGTGTGCCTGGGTGGGAACGCTTCCCATTGCACAATACCTACACACGCACAGATGCCAAAAGAACACATGCCTCCATCCACCTTGGAGAAAGCAGTGGTGGCTGTATTTTCCCAGGGGCTAGCTAGCCACGATGATGGCATAGGCTAAGAGCTCCTGGTGGGTTTGGTATGAGCCATTAGCGAGGAGTGCATTCCAGAATTCCAGCCAGGCTGATCGGCAGTGGCTGCTCCTCTCGTCCCTCCGAGGCAATGCAACACTGCTGCCAGCAGGGTGCCTTCTGACGGGCACATCTCGTTAACATGGGGGGAGGTGGGGGAGAGATGGATAAAGAGAGGGATGGAGAGAGAAAGAAAAATGGGGGATAGAGAGAGAGAGAGAGAGAGAGATAGAGATCAGTAGTATGGCCCTCCAATAGTAGTACGCTGAGGAGCTTTGCACGTAGGCCATATACGTCTAGTGTCTTCTTTCCCTGGCCCGTAGAGATAGTATGTGGGACCACGAATGATGAGAGGTCTAATGATGAGACAGAATAATGTGACAGCATATTGTGAGATGTCATTCGAATTGGCAATGAGTGATGTAGTTCTGCGAGATGTCTTGCAACGAACAGAAGCATGATATCTGAACCATCCTCGCTATTACACAATACAAGGTCACATCCTGAAGAGGATAGACCAGGCCTGTGAGGACTTTGAGATATATTGTTAGCTATGACTATTTGGCTTGTCTCCCTGACCCCTGGGTGACCATTGTACTTACAGCTTGGAATTTCTATTCAGTGTTTAGTCTTCTCTCCACTTCTGCTGGAAGATGTTGCAATTTGCTACCTCAAATAAAACACCGCTCCAAACCCAAGGAACCATTGCCAAAGTGCGACAAGCATTTCAGAATTATTCGAAAAATAACAGTAAACTAACTGACAAAATCATTGGAGCCATTCAGTTGTGTCAATAAAAGCGTGGATTTATAGACATGTCGATTTTACAAGTCATTCAGTCCGAGGACCAACACTATCCACTTACTGCTGGTTGGCCACGTAAAATGGCTCAAGTGTTTATGCTATGCAGTCGGTGGCTTGTATCTGCTCTCAGTCACAACAGCTAAGGCATGACATGTTTGCCTGGAGGATTCTATGTCGGGTAAAGAAACCATTAACATCAACTTGTGGGAAGTATGGCAAGCAGGGCAGGGTATAAGAGATGCTGCATGTGTGTGTTTGTGTGTGTGCGTGAGTGAGTGCATGGGTGTTTGTACAAGTTACAATTGTCACATTAGAGCCCTGCTCAGATTGACAGCAAAGGATTTGTTTGGGTTTTTACAACATTACATTGCCGGAGTGCGTGCACACTGTATGGGAGTGAGTTTGCAAGTTACGAGAGGTGCGTTAAATCAAATCAGATCAAAGTTTATTGGTTGCATACACAATTGAGCGTGTGCAGCGAAATGCTTGTGTTACTAGCTCCTAACAGTTCAGCAGAAATGTCAAACAGTACGCAAAGAATAATCAAAAACTAGACACAAGAAATCAGGACTGCGAGCTCGGTGCTCAGTGACAGCAATGGATTGTTATTTTACTTTTTACAACATCCAGATTACACATGAAATGTGAAACACATGCATGCAGATGTTTAGGTAGTATCTTATATAATTTAGATTTCTTTCTTCTCCTTCAAAATTAGGTCACATTATTTCCCCCTTTCTTCATCTGACTGCATATAAAAAGAAAAGTACACAAGTAAAGGAGTAATCTATTGTGACTTTCTCTAATATGGAAAAAGTTTTTCTTACTGAGGCAGATTCATAGCTCTTATTTACTGTACAATATACTGTTTATTTCCCTTGAAAGAAAAAAAAAATCACTGTGAAGAGGGATAGCTGCATGTTTTTATCTACACCAAAAAACATATTTTGCTCTTAGCCAATCAGATTATGGGGTGTCTATTTGAGTTTGTGATGTCATGGGAGGGTTTGCAAGGGGTGGGAGAACGGTGAGACTGCAAAGGGGCTGTGGTTGTACTCGGGTGGGTGGGGGTGTGTGTGTGTGGGGGGGGGGGGGGTTCATCTTAGCCAGGCACTGGGTTGGATAAATAAACCCGGAAACATTAAAAGCCCTTTGCCCCTTGTGCATTAGATTGTGTAAACATACATTTAGAAACTGCTTGTCCTGACACTGTGCTATACACTCTGACAATCATCTTCCTCCTCGACATTCACAAGTCACCCTTTATGTTGAGAGTGCCATGGGTCATATGCACACACACACACACACACACACACACACACACACACACACACACACACACACACACACACACACAGTTCTACTTGACTTCTCATAGAGATTAGGATTGCAAACTACGATTTTAAATTCTGGTTGATTTGCATTTAGGTCGCGGTTAATCAAAGGAATCTCAGAAGTGCCATATTTGAGTGCACAGAAGACGAAGTTACCACGGAGTACTTTTGAATAACTACCTGGGTGGGCAGAGAAAACCCTGCACATGGCAGCAGACAACACACAAAGGGATAATGTAATAGAGACAGGTACTAGATTAGGAAAGTTGTTCTGAGATTCTGCGTTAGTACTTACGTTTTACGGATGGATTAAAGCATTACACTCACACACACATGCACACACACACACGCACACACACGCACGCACACACACACACTACGAACTGAACAAATCAATAAATTATCTATACTAGACCAAGATGTTATCCCTCCCAAGTGGGCATGGGTTGTCATTAGCAAACATTTCCTTAACAACATATCCAAGGCGTAAAAAAACAAACAACTGTTGTATGGTGTGGTCTCCCAGTTAACTAGGTTTACTGGAAACTCCATGTTATTGAAAGCCAAAGGTCATAAATCCCATAGACTATGTACTTACTACCTGGATGAGTACGGACCATAGAATGTTGACAAACACAACACTTTTTCTCTACTTTTGAATTTGTTGGAGACTGTGTGTATTTACGTTTGCGTGTAAACACACGTACGTGCGTGTGCGTGTTTGTGTGTGTGAGAGTGTGTGTCCATGTGTGTGTATCCGTGGGTGCATATGACCTGCATTATCCCCTTTTCTGTGGTTGCAGTCTTCCACGTTTTTGACTCACGATTGGAGCCCTGAGGCAGACAGCAGGGGTTCCAAACTTAGTTTCCTGTAAAAAATACCTCCGCACTCCACATCCTAATTAATCTGAAGGGCATGCCCAAGATCCCTATAAAATCATACAAGACTATACCAATTTCCTGGTAGCTTGCTTGCTACATGTGCTTCTTGTTCTTCAACATAACAGTTTCCTTCCCTGCAACCCATACCAGGGAAGATTTATGCCCCCTCTTTATTTCCATTTTCCTCCGGAGTGATTTCGACATTACAGCACGATACCGAGAAATTGTATTTTCTGTCCCCTTCACTCTGAAATAAAACATGGAGAATTCATGAAGAGCGACCATCAGACAAAGGTTGAAAACATGTGGCTCCCGCTGGTTTAATTAAGCAATAAGGCACGGGTGGGTGTGGTATATGGCCAATATAACATGGCTACGGGCTGTTTTTAGGCACGAAGCATCGCGGAGTGCCTGGGCACGGCCCTTAGCTATGTTATATTGGCCATATACCACAAACCCCAGAGGTGCTTTATTGCTATTATAAACTGGTTACCAATGTAATTTGAGCATTACAAATAAAGGTTTTGTCATACCTGTGGTATACGGTCTGATATACCACAGCTGTCAACCAATCAGCATTCAGGGCTCGAAACACCCAGTTTATAATATCAAGTACATATCGAAGAAGAGTAAATCATGGGATAACATTGGCAGAGGCATTTCTGTGTGTGTTGTTTCTTTGCATGTATGTGTGTGTCTGTCATAATGTCTGTCTGTGTGTATGTATTGAGTTACGGAGGGCCAACAACAGCCTGGCTCTAAAATGTAACGAAACATACACTGATTGCTCACATTGCTCCACCCTAACACTCAAAATCAGTCACAAAGCCATCTGTCTGAGACACAACAGATCCCTTATTACACACACACACTCAATTGCACGCACGCACGCGCACACACACACACACACACACACACACACAAATACTCAGACACACAGCCCACTGGGAACACCACGAGATTTTAACGTGAAGAATTGGGTAATATTTGGTTTGTACGTTGATCAATGACATTACAACCTTTTTTCACCAACTCAAAAAGACAGCCACAAGTTTGTTGAATTCCCAATGTGTTATCACTAGGATTTCAGCAATTTAAAAACACATCAAACTTAAAATGGGAATACAATGTGAGATATTGTGTTGATTTATACAACGACTTAACGTGTAATCATTGTGCTTCATCTAATAGCACAACCGAATGACCTGGATTGCAGATGAGATTACATTAAAAGTACATAACGCAAGTGATCAATGCCGTTGCAGATACTTATAGCATTTTGTGAATATTTCCACAGACCTTCGACCTTTGCATGCTACATTCAACATGTACACTTTCTATTATTACGTGAGAAGACATTTGTGTTACAGTAACTTCAAAATGTGTCCATGATCTGTTCTACATTTCAAGGTTGAATAAATACTGTTATATTAGTTTGTAAGATGGCCTTAACTGTCGGCTACTTACTGTGGTATTACAAAGGTAATATTGAGTTTGGTTGTATTTGGTTGACAATGCAATCAAATATCAACATTTAAAGGAGATGTTTCTATTGCTTAGATAGTTCTATCCGAGTGACCGGCTTAATCCTATTCGCAACTGTCATTTTTGGTTGAGATGGAGAAGTGAGTCCAACATAACATTTGTTAACTTTTCGACAAGTTAATAGGCTATTTACTGTATTGCGAAAGTGATATTGAATATTGTTTGGTTGTCAACACGTCCAAATATCAACATTTTGAAGGAGACGTATCGTCCGCTTGGATAGTTCCATCTGTGCCAATGACTTAGTCTAGCTGCAATTCCAGTATGTCTACAAATTAATAATTGATATGTTGGATTCACATAAACTTTAAATACGGTTTGATTTGATTTAGTCCTATTCTTTAATTAAATTAGATTTTTGGTTGAGATGAAGACATGAATCCAACATATTTATTATTAACTTGTAAATTCCATTTGATATCAACCTAAGTGTAACGGCTGTCGTAGTTGTTCTGCATGGATCGGACCAAGATGCGGAGTGGTAAGTATTCATGTTTTAATGGAAAAACAACAAACACTACAAATTACAAAACCCAACAAATGTAACTAACCTGAAACAGTCCTGTGTGGCCCAAACACTGACACAGGAACAAACACCCACAAAAACACCAGTGAAACCCTGGCTGCCTTAGTATGACTCTCAATCAGGGACAACGATTCACAGCTGTCTCTGAAAATCATACCAGGCCGAACACAAAATCCCAACATAGAAAATCAAACCTAGACCAACCCACCCAACTCACGCCCTGACCAACTAAAACAAATACATAACAAAGGAAAACAGGTCAGGAACGTGACAGAACCCCCCCTTAAGGTGCGAACTCCGGGCGCACCAGCACAAAGTCTAGGGGAGGGTCTGGGTGGGCGTCTGTCCACGGTGGCGGCTCTGGCGCTGGTCGTGGTCCCCACCCCACCCTAGTCAACCCCCGCTTCCGTGGCCTCCTCCCCATCTTCACCCTCCATGTCAATCCCACTATTCCAAAGGGCAGTAACAGACTGAGGGGTAGCAGCTGACTGAGGGGTAGCACCTGACTGAGGGGTAGCACCTGACTGAGGGGTAGCACCTGACTGAGGGGCAGCACCTGACTGAGGGGCAGCACCTGACTGAGGGGCAGCACCAGGATAAGGGGCAGCACCAGGATAAGGGGCAGCTCCGGACTGAGGGACGGATCCTGGCTGGCGGAAGGCTCTGGCGGATCCTGGCTGGCGGAAGGCTCTGGCGGATCCTGGCTGGCGGAAGGCTCTGGCGGATCCTGGCTGGCGGAAGGCTCTGGCGGATCCTGGCTGGCGGAAGGCTCTGGCGGATCCTGGCTGGCGGAAGGCTCTGGCGGATCCTGGCTGGCGGAAGGCTCTGGCGGATCCTGGCTGGCTGGCTCCGGCAGCTCCTGGCTGGACGGCTCTGGCTGGTCCTGGCTGGACGGCTCTGGCTGGTCCTGGCTGGACGGCTCTGGCTGGTCCTGGCTGGACGGCTCTGGCTGGTCCTGGCTGGATGGCTCTGGCTGATCCTGGCTGGACGGCACTGGCTGGTCCTGGCTGGACGGCACTGGCTGGTCCTGGCTGGACGGCTCTGAAGGCTCGGGACAGACGGGCAGCGCTGGGCAGGCAGACAGTTCAGACCACGCTGGGAAGGCAGACAGTTCGGGCAGCGCTGAGCAGGCAAGCAGCGCAGGCGGCGTTGGGCAGACGGCCGACTCTGACCTGCTGAGGCGCACAGTAGGCCTGGTGCGTGGTGCCGGAACTGGAGGCACTGGGCTGGAGACACGCACCACAGGGAGAGTGCGTGGAGGAGGAACAGGGCTCTGGAAACGCACTGGAAGCCTGGTGCGTGGTGTCGGCACTGATGGTACAGGGCTGGGGTGGGAAGGTGACGCCGGATATACCGGACCGTGAAGGAGGACACGCGCTCTTGAGCACCGAGCCTCCCCAACCCTACCAGGTTGAATGGTCCCCGTAGCCCTGCTAGTGCGGCGAGGTGGAATAGCCCGCACTGGGCTATGCAGGCGAACACCACCTGTAAGGCTGGTGCCATGTACGCCGGCCCGAGGAGACGTACTGGAGGCCAGATACGTTGGGCCAGCTCGATGCCCAACCTAGCCCTCCCAGTGCGGCAAGGTGGAATAGCCCGCACTGGGCTAAGCACGCGTACTGGGGACACCGTGCGCTCCACCGCATAACACGGTGTCTGACCAGTACGACGCCCTCTCACTCCACGGTAAGCCCGGGGAGTTGGCTCGGGTATCCAACCCGGCTACGCCACCCTCCCCTTAAGCCCCCCCCCCCCCAAGAAATTTTGGGGTGAGCCTCTCGGGCTTCCAGCCGCTCTGCCTTGCTTTCGCCTCATAAAACCTCCTCTCCGCTTTCGCTGCCTCTAGCTCCGCTTTGGGGCGGCGACACTCCACTGGCTCTGCCCAGGGTCCTTTACCGTCTAGGATTTCCTCCCAAGTCCATTCCTCTTTTCCCCATTGCTGTTGTTCCTTCCTTCCTTCTCCACTCCGCTTGATCCTGTTTTGGTGGGTGTTTCTGTAACGGCTGTCGTAGTTGTTCTCTTCCTCAGACGAGGAGGAGCATGGATCGGACCAAGATGCGGAGTGGTAAGTATTCATGTTTTAATGGAAAAACAACAAACACTACAAATTACAAAACCCAACAAACGTGACTAACCTGAAACAGTCCTGTGTGGCCCAAACACTGACACAGGAACAAACACCCACAAAAACACCAGTGAAACCCTGGCTGCCTTAGTATGACTCTCAATCAGGGACAACGATTCACAGCTGTCTCTGATTGAGAATCATACCAGGCCGAACACAAAATCCCAACATAGAAAATCAAACCTAGACCAACCCACCCAACTCACGCCCTGACCAACTAAAACAAATACATAACAAAGGAAAACAGGTCAGGAACGTGACACTAAGCTTGAAACGCTAGGCCTATATGTATTGTCTATTTTTAGTTTAATCCTGGGCTGAAAGGCTATAAAGGCCTAAGCAGCATCATTGATGTTACTGTATATGGTTGAACAAGTATGGTTACATTTCATTTGCTCTGTCAAACCTAGCCTTTGGAATGACTTTGACAGCAATAGTGAATCTATTAAGTGGAGATTTCTCTACAATCATTCTCACGATAGCACATACAGTTGAAGTCGGAAGTTTACATACACCTTTGCCAAATACATTTAAACTCAGTTTTTCACAATTCCTGACATTTGATCCTAGTAAAACTCCCTGTCATAGGTCAGTTAGGATCACCACTTTATTTTAAGAATGTGAAATGTCAGAATAATAGTAGAGAGCATGATTTATTTCAGCTTTGATTTTTTCATCACATTCCCAGTGGGTCAGAAGTTTACATACACTCAATTAGTATTTGGTAGCATTGCCTTTAAATTGTTTAACTTGGGTCAAACGTTTTGGGTGGCCTTCCACAAGCTTCCCACAATAAGTTGGGTGAATTTTGTCCCATTCCTCCAGACAGAGCTGGTGTAAATGAGTCAGGTTTATAGGCCTCCTTGCTCGCACACGCTTTTTCAGTTCTGCCCACACATTTTCTGTGGGATTGAGGTCAGGGCTTTGTAACGGGCAATCCAATACCTTGACTTTGTTGTCCTTAAGCCATTTTGCCACAACTTTGGAAGTATGTTTGGGGTCATTGTCCATTTGGAAGACTGATTTGCGAACAAGCTTTAACTTCCTGACTAATACCTTGAGATGTTGCTTCAATATATCCACATAATTTTTCTTCCTCATGATGCCATCTATTTTGTGAAGTGCACCAGTCCTTCCTGCAGCAAAGCACCCCCTAAGCATGATGCTGCCACCCCCGTGCTTCACGGTTGGGATGGTGTTCTTCGGCTTGCAAGCCTCCCCCTTTTTCCTCCAAACATAACGATGGTCATTATGGACAAACAGTTCTATTTTTGTTTCATCAGACCAGAGAACTTTTCTCCAAAAAGTACGACCTTTGTCCTCATGTGAAGTTGCAAATCATAGTCTGACTTTTTATGGCGGTTATGGAGCAGTGGGTTTTCCTTGCTGAGCAGCCTTTCTGGTAATGTCGATATAGGACTCGTTTTACGGTGGATATAGATACTTCTGTACCTGTTTCCTCCAGCATCTTCACAAGGTCCTTTGCTGTTGTTCTGGGATTGATTTGCACTTTTCGTACCAAAGTACGTTCATCTCTAGGAGACAGAATGCGTCTCCTTCCTGAGCGGTATGACGGCTGCATGGTCCCATGGTGTTTATACTTGCATACTGTTATTTCTACAGATGAACGTGGTACCTTCAGGTGTTTGGAAATTGCTCCCAAGGATGAAACAGACTTGTGGAGGTCTACAATTTTTTATTTTATATTTTATTTCCCCATGATGTCAAGCAAAGGGGCAGTGAGTTTGAAGGTAGGCCTTGAAATACATCCACAGGTACACCTCTAATTGACTCAAATTATGTCAATTAGCCTATCAGACTGTCACTGACTATTACCTACAGTTGAAGTCAGAAGTTTACATACACTTAGGTTGGCGTCACTAAAACTGATTTTTAAACCACTCCACAAATTTATTGTTAACAAACTATAGTTTTGGCAAGTCAGTTAGGACATCTACTTTGTGCATGACACAAGTAATTTTTCCAACAATTGTTAACAGACAGATTCTTTCACTTATAATTCACTGTATCACAATTCCAGCAGGTCAGAAGTTTACATACACTAAGTTTATCGTGCCTTTAAACAGCTTGGAAAATACCAGAAAATTATGTCATGGCTTTAGAAGCTTCTGATAAGCTAATTGACATCATTTGAGTCAATTGGAGGTGTACCTGTGGATGTATTTCAAGGCCTACCTTCAAACTCAGTGCGTCTTTGCTTGACATCATGGGAAAATCAAAAGAAATCAGCCAAGACCTAAGAAAAAAGAATTGTAGACCTCCACAAGTCTGGTTCATCCTTGGGAGCAATTTCCAAACGCCTGTAAGTACCACGTTCATCTGTACAAACGATAGTACGCAAGTACAAACAAGGATTTAATATCAGGAATTGTGAAAAACTGAGTTTAAATGTATTTGGCTAAGGTGTATGTAAACTTCTGACTTCAACTGTATGTTATTTATCATTCTCTAGGAGTTTGAAGGTTCAGCTACAAAGAGACCTTCCCACTCCCCTCCCCGCATACCAGCGGTGTACAGGCTGTCCTAATCTGTGACCCTGCACCTTCCCCCTCACTGGGTGTCTCCTGAACGGCCAGGACATTTTTATTAGCCTTCTGACCAGCAGGCAGGAAAGGGAGAGCAGTTGCCGGACCTTAGCAACAGACTAGCCCGCCAGGAAACAACTGTTACTCAGAGTTTTTACAGTGTGATTGATGAGGGGGCTGAAAGAGTATTGATAAGCAACTATTTGTGAGGGAAGGGGAGAGGGGACCCACAGAACAATGTCTGGGTTGGGCTCAAGGAGAGGAAGTGGACGTTAGCGGCAATAAACTTGTTTTGGCGTGAAATAAGTGTTTGTACACATCTCCGTCGGTTCAACGGGTCGACATTATTTCTTACTGAGTAAGCATGGTTGTACAATTGCGTATTTATTTGTAGTAGTTTATAATATAAACGTGCCTATATGTGCATTATAGACTATAGTATTTGTAGGCCAATCTATACTGAAATTAACAACCATTACCTACCAGCAAAAGCACCGCTACACAGGCACCCCTACCCAGGCAAATACTGACATGATACAAGTCAGTATTTGATGTCCATTCATGTCTGAGGATGTCAGGAGATTACATGACAACTGGCCACTAGGGGCAACAGTGAGAGCTGTTACCTTCAAGTAAGCTTCGGTTTTACTAGGTTCGTGGTGGACGGGGATGGCGGATGGGTGGGTGTGACTATCTGCCTCATGTTGCATGTTTGAATGCAGCAATTTAAAGTTGTTTTTGATATTTTAGTTTTAAGCCTAACCCAAACCTTAACCCTTACCTTAACCATTTAGAGTTAATGCCTAACCTTAAGAATATAGGAGTTAATGTCTAACCTTAAGAATTCGGAGGTAGTGCCTAAGCTTAACCTTGGAACGATACAGAAAAACACTTAGAAATGTGAAAGGAAATACAGTATTTGCATGTACTCGCGGAAACATAAGTTGTTTTCTTTAGCATCTCAAATCTCAATCTGGGCGGTAGGTAGCCTTGCAGTTAAGAGTGCTGTGCCAATAACCGAAAGATCGCTGGTTTGACTCCCTGAGCCGACCAGGTGAAAGACCTATGGCTGTGCCCGTGAGCAAGGCACTTAACCCTAATTTCTCCTGTAATTCAATCTGGATAAGAGCATCTAGTAAATGTAATATCAAATCAACACAGGGAAAATAGTCAGTCATGTGACTGGAAGTCCTCTCTGCATGCTGCCGCTCCGACAACGAAACATTTTACCCTATTGTGTTAGTTAAATTGTTATGATTCTTTGCTTCCAAGTGGTAAAAAGCGCTTTCGTCAAGTGAACAACAAGACCGATATTGGCTATGTTTTGGGATGGTTAGTGAAAGTTTTAGTCTAAACTGAATAGGTGGGTATTGTTTATAGTGGGCCTACTATTTGTTTACTTAAAGGGATACTTTGGGATTACAAACAGCAAATATGTTTCAGAACCAATAAACTTACCCCTGATATTTATTGGACTTTTATACAAGTATTCCCTCCCTTCTCAGCCAAATTCCCACCCCCATCTCCTACACACACACACACAAACACACACACGCACGTGCACACGCACACCGGCCACAGTGTATGAAATTCGAATGATGGATAGAAGATTAAAGGGATGTTATGTTCTGCGTTACAGTACATGGGTAAGCGTAGTGTGACGGTGAGGGAGAGGAACACAGAGGGAGGAAATTGAGAACGCTGCTTGATTAAAGAGCTCTGGAATATCTAACCTTTGACTGCACTAAGAGTCACTTTAACACAGTGCTGCCCAGACATCATATGACAATGCTATTCATGTGTAGGAAGGGTACGCTGGGGAATGAGAGGTGTAGAGTGGGTGACGGGTCCTCAAATTTGAACTAGAAAATCCTCTATTTCATCATATCCCTGACTCAGATATCTGGGAACAGTGCAGTAAAACCACGATCAGTTATTCTGCAGCGACTATTACTCCGTAGAGCGATAGGGCAGAGAAGGCAACAGGCAACACCTACACTGTGCTAAAAAGGTAGACAATATACACATGGGCTGAGACCTGGGAGAAACTCGTGGATACCATTTTTGTGTATCTGTGTCCAGTTTGAAGGAAGTTGCTAACTTGCGCTAGCCCAACTGCTAACTAGTTAGCATTTGCTCAGAAAACGATGTCTAACTTCCTTCCTACTGGACACAGATATATAAAAAGGATATCTACGAGTTTATCTGACACTGGGGTAAATAAAGTAAATAAAGAGCCTCACTGCCAAAATCCTGAAGTATCCCTTTAAGTTGTATACATTACTCTATGCAAAACCAACCTTTTAATCTTCAGGCCACATTTTCATGTCGTATTGTCATAGAAAGAACTACCAAAGACAAAGTGCGATGTTCAGGTAAGCCCAATTCTCCCATGTCTCAGCCGATGTGCAAATTGTCTACCTTTTCATAGCACAGTGTACGTGTAGTATGTTGCCTTCTCTGCCCTGTCGTTCTGCAGAGTAATATTATACACAGAATAATTACTGCCAGTTTCCTTTAGTGGTTTTACTGCACCGTTCCCAGATGTCTGAGTCAGGGATATGATGAAATAGAGGACTTCCAGGTCAAATTTGAGGACCCGTCACCCCCCCTACACCTCTCATTCCCCAGCGTACCCTTCATACACATGAATAGCATTGGCATATGATGTCTGGGCAGGACTGTGTTAAAGTGACTCTTAGTGCAGTCAAAGGTTAGATATTCCAGAGCTCTTTAATCAAGCAGCGTTCTCAATTTCCTCCCTCTGTGTTCCTCTCCCTCACCGTCACACTAAGCTTACCCATGTACTGTAACGCAGAACATAACATCCCTTTAATCTTCTGTCCCTCGTTAGAATTGCAAATACCTTGTGGCCGGTGTGTGTGTGTGTGCGGGTGCGTGTGTGTGCGCGTGTAAGAGATGGGCGTGGGAAGTTTGCTGAGAAGGGAGGGAATATTTGTATTACAGTCCAATAAATATCAGGGGTACGTTTATTGGTACTGAAGCATATTTGCCGTTTGTTGGGAAACACTAAACCAAGGAAGGTTCCTGGCGAAGTGGTAGGGTGATGCTCTTTTCTGGGTTACAGAGAACGCGGAGGAAATTCATTCTGACATTAACAGGCTGCTATAGGAAGTGTTGTTGGATTAAATTAACATGGTGCGGCCTGGGCGGCTGGTTGGTGAGGGGCTGGGGACAGGGGGTATCAGATTCAGGACGAATACGATTTGCCTGTGGTACTGCTGGTGCCAGTCGACAAGCAAGAGAATCCGAGCGAGAGAGCCTATTGGTGAACAGGAGATGGCTCAGAGCAAGAGAGGTGCGTTCCGTGTTGATGCAGCTGCAATCTCATTCACTATTTGAAAACGTTATTTAATTATGCCCTGGGCACAGGGTGCGTCATTGAATGGAGATGACAGAGTCGAAGAATGAATCACTGATGGACTGACGCCGAGACTCGTTGTTTTTGAGTGGAGGCGAAGAAGGGTATTGGAAGGTGTGGCGGACTGGTAGATATGACACCGGTTTTCCTGTGACTCCCTTATAAACTCTCAGCTCTTGGCGAGTTGAGGCATTATGTAAGGATTTGCCCAAAGGAGGGGAGATCAGTATGGGCACCTAGTTATTCCCTGCTGCTGGAGAAAAAACTATTCTGAAATGACATTCACTTTGTGAGAAGCCAGTGGTGTGATAAATCTCTATGGTGCCTTAGTGCCGACCCTGTTTGTCTGTAAACACCAGGTGCAGACTAACAGTCAAATGCTAACTTATGGGTCCTTTCCCAACAATGTAAAGTTAAATAAAAAAATAAAGATATATTGAAATAGTGACACAGGGAAAAAATACACGGTGAATAACAAATCACGATAACAAGTAAAAAATACTGTAACTCGGCTATATACTGTACAGTGAGTACCAGTAACATTACTGAGTCTTTGTAGGTAGGGGTAATGTGACTAGGCAACAGGATAGATAATAGACAGTAGTAGCAGTGTATGTGGTAAGTTTGGGTGTGTGTGTGTGTGTGTGTGTGTGTGTGTGTGTGTGTGTGTGTGTGTGTGTGTGTGTGTGTGTGTGTGTGTGTGTGTGTGTGTGTGTGTGTGTGTGTGTGTGTGTGTGTGTGTGTGTGTGTGTGTGTGTGTGTGTGTGTGTGTGTGTGCATGCGCATGTCTGTGCGTGTTATGTGTGTTAGGATGTCAGTGTAAGTATGTGTGAGTGTGTAGGTAGAGTCCAGTGTGTGTGCATAGTCAGTGCAAGAGGGTCAATGCAGGTGGTTTGTGGTTTCGAGGATATAATACACTGTATAGCATATGTCAACAACATATGGAATGTCTCGTGGTTAGATGACTGGCAGGATGAATTGTCCTCTGGTGGATGAGTTGCTTTCTGGTTCTCTGGTGAATTTCCCAGAGCAGAACCTCGATTTCAATTTCAGTAGACAAATCCAAAACGAGACGAGGCTAATAAAGTGAGCATGCTAGCTCCTCAGACTCAGCATCACTTCATACAGATTAATATCAGCCTGCTGTTTGACAGCATCCCCAGAGGATAGAGGGTCAGTATCCTACAGTATCTCTCTTTCTCTCACACACACGCGAACGCACACACACACATTCTCTCTTTTTGTCTGTCTGTCTGTCTGTCTGTCTGTCTGTCTGTCTGTCTGTCTGTCTGTCTGTCTGTCTGTCTGTCTGTCTGTGTCTCTCTCTCTCTCTCTCTCTCTCTCTCTGTGTCTCTCTGTACAAACTGTAATTGAAATAGATGAGAGACCAATGTGATTCAAATAGAAAAATACTGAGCTCCATTGTACTGTATCTTCTGTTTTATTTTTTATAGATCAATTTCATCTATTGAAATATTTTCAGTCTTTCGTTATTTTTCTTTGCTCTGCAGTTGAACGTGATGTAGCTAAAGCTCATTAGGGGGTGATATCTGTGCGATCTATTTGGCCAATTAGTAACAATAATTCCTCATATAGACATTCTCCATCACTTTGTGGAATCTCGAAGACTCGCCTAATTTTCCCGATGAAACATCTTGCATGAAACATCTGCAAGCCAGCTCTTCCAATATTGCCTGACAAAATATGACATTTCATTCCAGACTTACTGCTATTATTTTGGTATTTTATTTCAGACTCACTGCCATGATATTTTGATATGGGGGGGGGGGGGGGGGGGGCATTAACCCCTATGATTCACGTGGTCTCCCTTACACCCTGGGACTAGGGGAGAAACTACATGTTTCCCTTCTCCTTCTGAATCTTGAGGAAATAAGAAAGTGCTCTAGCTCCTTGTCCTTGAAGTAGGGTCACAAAAACCTGTAATGTTCAGGAAGGAAGTCACGGAAGCAAGGCTGTCTGAAAGAGCCCCACTCATTCCCCCCCCTCTCCTCCTGCTCTCTGATAAAGGAGAGAGGAAGGGAGCACGGGTACAGGTGGTACCCCGTATGAGTGGGGCCATGGGGTGGGGGTTAGGAGGTTGGGTGGAGGGCGGGCGGGTGGGGGAAAGCGGTTTTGAGGCAGCCGTCTCCTCATGGCTGTCTCTCATCATGCTGTTGACCCCCCAGGAAGCTTTAGATGCCTGGCTGGGTTTATAATTCTCTTATCGAGGCTAATCTCAGAGATAAGGAAGGGGGGAGTTGAAAGTGTAAATGGAGCACCGTGGCCCTGGAATCCTGTTGCAGGCTCATTCTTTCTTTACCTGCCTCCTGTGAGATTTGTTAACTGTTTGTGTCTACAGCCCAGCTACCTCTGCTCAGTGAAGTGTGTCCCAGCAGTTTATTTGTGTGTGTGTGTGCATGTGTGCATGTGTGTGTGTGTGTGTGTGAGAGAAAAAGAGAGAAAGACAGTGTGCAAAGGATGTGTGTGTGTGCGCATCTGTGTGTGAGAAATTGTTTTTAGTGGCGTGTGTTTGGGCGCATGTGTGTATGCATGTGTGTCTGTTTAGTGGGAGAGAAGAGTCCCCTCAGTCAGCTGGTTCTCAGGCTCAGTTCACTAACCCAAACCAACCCCATTAAGGGTCTGAACCCCTCCCTGTGCAACTGGGTCCTGGACTTCCTGACGGGCCGCCCCCAGGTGGTGAAGGTAGGAAACAACACCTCCACTTCGCTGATCCTCAACACAGGGGCCCCACAAGGATGCGTGCTCAGCCCCTTCCTGTACTCCCTGTTCACCCATGACTGCGGGGCCACGCATGCCTCCAACTCAATCATCAAGTTTCTAAACGACACAACACTAGTAGGCCGGATTAACAACAATGACGAGACAGCCTACAGGGAGGAGGTGAGAGCCCTGGGAGTGTGGTGCCAGGAAAATAACCTTTCCCTCAACGTAAAAAAAACAAAGGACCTAGTCGTGGACTTCAGGAAACAGCAAAGGGAGTACCCCATTATCCATATTGACAGTAGTGGAGAAGGTGGAACGCTTCAAGTTCCTCAGCGTACATATCACTGACAAACTGAAATGGTCCACCAACACAGACAGGGTGGTGAAGGCGCAATATCATCTCTTCCACTTTAGGAGGCTGAAAAAATTTGGCTTGGCTCCTAAAACCCTCACAAACGTTTACAGATGCACAATTGGGAGCATCCTGTCAGGCTGTATCGCCGCCTGGTATGGCAACTGCACCGCCCGCAACCGCAGGGCTCTCCAGAGGGTGGTGTGTTCTGCCCCATGCATCACCGGGGGCAAACTACCTGCCCTCCAGGACACCTACAGCACCCGATGTCACAGGAAGGCCAAAAAGATCATCAAGGACAACAACCACCCGAGCCACTGCCGGTTCACCCCGCTATCATCTAGAAGGCGAGGTCAGTACAGGTGCATCAAAGCTGGGACCGAGAGACTGGCCATCAGACTGTTAAACAGCCA
This sequence comes from Salvelinus fontinalis, assembly GCF_029448725.1. Classification (NCBI taxonomy): domain Eukaryota; kingdom Metazoa; phylum Chordata; class Actinopteri; order Salmoniformes; family Salmonidae; genus Salvelinus; species Salvelinus fontinalis. Next base: position 31,093,753 of record NC_074702.1, on the reverse strand, counting down.
TCACTAGCACATTAGAGGCTGCTGCCCTATATACATAGACTTGAAATCACTGGCCACTTAAATAATGGAACACTAGTCACTTTAATAATGTTTACATACTTTGCGTTACTCATCTCACATGTATATATTGTGTTCTATTCCATTCTACAGTATTTTAGTCTATGCTGCTCTGACATTGCTCGTCCAAACTATGTATATATTCTGAATTCCATTCCTTTACTTTCGATTTGTGTGTATTGTGTGTATTGTTGTGAAATTGTTAGATATTACTGCACTGTTGGAGCTAGAAACACAAGCATTTCGCTACACCCGCAATAACATCTGCTAAACGTGTATGTGACCAATAACATTTGATTTGATTTAGAGCCTCAGGATAGCACTGAGAAAATCTGGCCCAACCAAAGGATCACAAAGCAAAAAGCAAAATATATTACCTATTGGTAAGACACCACAAAAAAAATCTAAGTAATCGTCAATGCTATTTGGCTCTAGATAGACAGTACATGGTGGCAGACTATCTGACCACTGTGACTGATAGAAAACGTAGGAAACCACTGACTAGGTACAGACTCAGTGAGCAGTCTGGCTATAGTGATCGGTCGTCACAGGTAAACCTGGCTGCCCAGAGAGGACACACTGTGCTCACTCTGCTCCAGTGGAGAGTTAGAGACAGAACTGCATTTCCTATTACACTGTGACAAATACTCAGACTTAAGAGAATCTTTCTTTCCTTATTATTACATACAAAGAATTTGAAACTATAATTAAAAAATGATAATTATTGGTTGAAAAGCCAAAATGTGCAGTTTTGGCGGCCAAATATGTGTCCTCCTGCCACAACCTGAGGGACAGCCAGTGAAAGTGCAATTTAATGTCAACAATATTTCACATTTTGGTTTTGTTATGGCTTTCATACCATGTCATGTGGCTTCTCAGTCATGTTGAGACTGGTCTACTAGTATTGCTTACCTGTAGTATTGTTATTCTCATTAATATTGTTGCATTTCGCAGTAACACAAGCATTTCGCTACACCCGCAATTAGATCTGCTAAATATGTGTATGTGACCAACAACATTTGCCATGTCAATAAAGTCTAATGAATTGTATTGAGAAAGAGAGAGATACTGGTCACGTCCTGGGCTATATTGGATTTCCTCTGGCTTCAGAGCACCGGTGTTAATCATAGGTTCAGTGCCATGTTTGTATATTTTCAAAGATCCCGGCTAAAAATGATGGTGGTCAGAGGGTATTGGAGCAGGGATTCAACTTGAGATGGAAGGAGAGAGAGAGGTAGAGGAAGGGGGAGAGAGGGAAAAAATATCTGAAGTTACAGCACCCTCTCCCAGGCATAAATCTTTGTCAGACGAAGCGGATGTAGCTACTGAGGGAAAGTGCTAATTGATCCACAGAAGTCAAGCGGTTCTGAATCAAACCAACAGATGTGTATATGATTCTGTCACCGACAGGGGCCCCATTTTGATGTAGTGTTCTCTCTCTTTACCGCAAACACAGGTCTCATGTTTCCTCCCATGCCTGTGTGATGAGGCTGTTGATCATCATTAAGCATTCCCTCCAGTATTCTACCATTCTGTGATTGCAATTTTTCTTGCAAAAGCAACAATTCGCTGTGTATTATGTGAGGGCTTACAAATTGGACCAATCACCACGGTTTTTCTGCCTAAAACAGTTAAATCCTCGCAATATTATCGCACAAAACGGACACACCACTGACCCATTACCGCATAATATGGTTCAATCAAGCCACACTCCAGCAAACTTTTGCCCTCGTCAGCGCATTTTCGGAACAAATTGGACAAATCGGCTGTCACGATCGTGTGGTGGATTGACGGACCAAAACGCAGCTTTAGGAAAATAAGCCATCTTCTTTTATTTTAAAAGATGACGAAAAATAAACACGAAACACTTAATACAAACTATACAAAACAACAAACGACCGTGAAGCTAAATAACGTTGTGCACATACACACACAGGCTACAAACGTTCTACATAGACAATTGCTCACAACCAATGAGAGCCTATGGCTACCCTAAATAAGGCTCCCAATCAGAGACAACCGAAATCAGCTGTCTCTAATTGGGAACTCATTCAGGTAACCATAGACTCTCCTAGATAACTAAACATACATAGACAACGCTAGACATCTGAACTCAACACAAACCCATATACTACACCCCATAACCCCTTTACCATAGAAACACCCAAAACCAACAAAACATAAACATTCCCCATGTCACACCCTGACCTAACTAAAATAATAAAGAAAACAAAGAATACTAAGGCCAGGGCGTGACATAACTCCCCCCTTAAGGTGCGAACTCCGGGCGCACCATTACACAGTCTTGGGGAGGGTCTGGGTGGGCTTCCATCCACGGTGGCGGCTCCGGCTCAGGTTGTGGTCCCCACAGTCCCTAACCACCTCCTAGGCTTCCTCCAAATGACCCCCCTCCACATTAACCCCATTGCATTAAGGGGCAGTTCCGGACTAAGGGGCAGCTCCGGACTAAGGACCAGTACCAGGGTCAGGGGCAGTACCAGGGTAAGGGGCAGCACCAGGGTAAGGGGCAGCACCAGGGTAAGGGGCAGCACCAGGGTAAGGGGCAGCTCCGGACTGAGGAATGGCAGCTCCGGACTGAGGGACTGCAGCTCCGGACTGAGGGACGGCCCATGGCTGGCTGACAGATCTGGCTGCTCATGGCTGGCTAACGGATCTGGCTGCTCATGGCTGGCTGACTGATCTGGCTGCTCATGGCTGGCTGACTGATCTGGCTGCTCATGGCTGGCTGACGGATCTGGCTGCTCATGGCTAGCTGACGGATCTGGCTGCTCATGGCTAGCTGACGGATCTGGCTGCTCATGGCTAGCTGACGGATCTGGCTGCTCATGGCTAGCTGACGGATCTGGCTGCTCATGGCTAGCTGACGGATCTGGCTGCTCATGGCTAGCTGACGGATCTGGCTGCTCATGGCTAGCTGACGGATCTGGCTGCTCATGGCTAGCTGACGGATCTGGCTGCTCATGGCTAGCTGACGGATCTGGCTGCTCATGGCTAGCTGACGGATCTGGCTGCTTATGGCTAGCTGACGGATCTGGCTGCTCATGGCTAGCTGACGGATCTGGCTGCTCATGGCTGGCTGACGGATCTGGCTGCTCATGGCTGGCTGACGGATCTGGCTGCTCATGGCTGGCTGACGGATCTGGCTGCTCATGGCTGGCTGACGGATCTGGCTGCTCATGGCTGGCTGACTGATCTGGCTGCTCCTGTCTGGTTGGCGGCTCTGGCAGATCCTGTCTGGCTGGCGGCTCTAGCGGCTCCTGTCTGGCTGGCGGCTCTAGCGGCTCCTGTCTGGCTGGCGGCTCTAGCGGCTCCTGTCTGGCTGGCGGCTCAGTGGGCTCATGGCAGACGGGCGGCTTTGCAGGCTCATGGCAGACGGGCGGCTTTGCAGGCTCATTGCAGACGGATGGCTCAGATGGCGCTGGGGAGACGGATGGCTCAGATGGCGCTGGGGAGACGGATGGCTCAGATGGCGCTGGGGAGACGGGCAGTTCAGTCATCGCTGTGCAGACGGCAGACTCCTGCCGGCTGAGGCGCACTGTAGGCCTGGTGCGTGGTGCCGGGACTGGTGGCACCGGGCTGGGGACACGCATCTCAGGGCTAGTGCGGGGAGCAGCAACAGGACGCACAGGACTCTGGGGACACACAGGAGGCTCGGTGCGTGGTTTAGACACTGGTGGTAAAGGGCTGGAGACACGCACCATATAGCTAGTGCGTGGAGGAGGCACTGGTGGTACTGGGTTGGGGCGGGGAGGTGGCGCCGGAAATACCGGACCGTGCAGGCGTACTGGCTCCCTTGAACGCCGAGCCTGCCCAACCTTACCTGGTTGTATGCTCCCCGTCGCCTGACCAGTGCGGGGAGGTGGAATAACCCGCACCGGCCTATGTAGGCGAACCGGGGACACCATGCGTAAGGCTGGTGCCATGTACGCCGGCCCGAGGAGACGCACTGGTGACCAGATGCGTTGGGCCGGCTTCATGACATACGGCTCAACGCTCAGTCTAGCCCGGCCGATACTTGGAGCTGAAATGTACCGAACCGGGCTATGCACGCGTACAGGAGACACCGTGCGCTCTACTGCGTAACACGGTGTCTGCCCGTACTCTCGCTCTCCACGGTAAGTACAGGGAGTAGGCGCAGGTTTCCTACCTGACTTCGCCACACTCCCTTTAAGGCCCCCCCCCAAGAAATTTTTGGGTTGTACTCACGGGTTTCCAGCCTTGTCTCCGTGCTGCCTCCTCATATCGCCTCCTCTCGGCTTTAGCTGCCTCCAGCTCTTCACGAGGAAGGCGATATTCTCCCGGTTGAGCCCACGGCCCCTTACCATCCAGTATCTCCTCCCATGTCCATGAATCCTGTGTAGGTAGGTCCTGTTGCCGCTTTCCATGCCGCTTGGTCCTATAATGGTGAGTAATTCTGTCACGATCGTGTGGTGGATTGACGGACCAAAACGCAGCTTTAGGAAAATAAGCCATCTTCTTTTATTTTAAAAGATGACGAAAAATAAACACGAAACACTTAATACAAACTATACAAAACAACAAACGACCGTGAAGCTAAATAACGTTGTGCACATACACACACAGGCTACAAACGTTCTACATAGACAATTACTCACAACCAATGAGAGCCTATGGCTACCCTAAATAAGGCTCCCAATCAGAGACAACCGAAATCAGCTGTCTCTAATTGGGAACTCATTCAGGTAACCATAGACTCTCCTAGATAACTAAACATACATAGACAACGCTAGACATCTGAACTCAACACAAACCCATATACTACACCCCATAACCCCTTTACCATAGAAACACCCAAAACCAACAAAACATAAACATTCCCCATGTCACACCCTGACCTAACTAAAATAATAAAGAAAACAAAGAATACTAAGGCCAGGGCGTGACATCGGCGCATATTACCATGCAAAATCTCGGAATTGCCTCAGCAAAATCAAGCATTTTTGCCTGCAAATATCACATAAAATCCCTGCAAAATCCTGGAGGGACTGGTTAAGCTAGTTGTTACACAATCTTCCTGCCCTGGTGTGATTTTTCAGTGTAACCCGTTTCCCATGGCACATGGTTCTGAATCACTGACTGAGCCAGTCCATCACCGGACGACGTCGACACTAAATTGGTGGGTTCCTCTTTGGTAATTCATATTTAAAGATGTCATTTAGATGTTCCCGCTTTACGAGGCTTTAATAAGGTTCGATCCTCCCACACGCTGCATGAGTCATTCTCTCAAAACGGATATTTTATTGTTAACCTGATCCGACTGTTGTATTAACCTTTGTTTACATTTAACTAGTCCGTTTTAGATTTTTTTTACTAGTGTGTGTAACTGATGCTGTCATCTCCGTATTTGAAAGGCTCTTCATTATTTTGCTTCTCAATGGCTGTTATCACTCGCAAGCTCTGTATGAGGGGGTGGATGTGTGAGTGTCAGGGAGTGTGGAAATGGTGTCACTGGAGCCTCCCATGTTCCTGTTTGGGCAATTATATCATGTGTACACTACTTACAAAACTCTCTTGGCGTTGTGGTATGCTAGTGTGTTCTAGTGTGTACTACTCACACAACTCTTTCACAGAGTTATATCTACTCACACAGCTCTCTCAATCTATCATAATAGCGTGTACTCCTGACAGTGTGAACTCTCTCACCGTACTGTGTCTGTTTGTCCCTTAGCTCCCCTCTTTCCCGCCAGCGTTTAGCCTGGTCAGATTATAGACCTGGCCTGACCGTGGCATTTCTTGGTTATCACAAGAATAGAGTAATCGCGTGGCATGACAGGATTCTCCCCTCTAATTATCTCCTGGCAATTTTGACTGGGCCAGTTTTTTCCCCCCTCCTTTTCTTTTTCTCTCTCTCTCTGCGGTTGCTGTCTCACTCCTTTCATCTCTGTTCCCACCTTATTCTGGGCCGGTGTGAATTTGAGGGTACGGCACACTCAATGACCAAATGAGACATCGTCAGAGCTGGGCTTTGACACGCCACTTTCATTATGTAATGAGACTTCAAACCCTCCTGTTCAGTCCTTGCAGGCATAGATGGGATGGACGATCCTCCATTCATCCCTAGTGATTCATATCTGACATGTCAAAGCAGACACCTTTCTAACCGGTAGCTAACGGGATCTCTCCTCTGAGTAGAACGTAGGTTACAGTAAAAGTGAACTTGTGAATGTAGAATTATTGATGTACTATCTACATCTATAATTAACGTGCAATCTGTGTCGTCTAAAGGCTTCCCAGGAAGTTTAGTTTTGAGGAATAAGCAGTATTTTGGGAGTAGAGCCACTACGTGTTGTGAGGAAAGGGATTTGAGGATGGGAAAGCAGAAAGGTGTTTCAGATTTAAGATGACTTTATTGGTCATTTGCAAGCGAAAGAAAGACACACATGAATGTTTTTGGAAAGGTGCGGGGGTGGGCTGCCACACTGGGTACCTGGGGAGCTGTTCTTTTGAAGGGTCAAGTGCCATCCTCAAGGGTGCAACTGTTGCTGGCTCGTCTCACTAACCGCTAGGCTACCGGACGCCCATGTTAGTGACGCTCCCCACCCTGCTTACCTACAGACGGTCTTCCCATGACCAGTTTCCCCCCTGTCGTATACTGTACCTTCAGACTGATTGTTAGCTCGCTAGGTGTTCGGAGAGAGCGTGCGTTTGTACATGTACATCTGTGCGAGTCTCAGCGTGTGTGCGTACACGCGTATGTGTTCTTGGCGTCAAGTATGGTCAAGTATCTACATGTTTCCCAGGCTTTCAGGCCAAGCCTAGTCCCCGTAGCGAGACCCTTGGGGCCCCAACCCATTTTGAGCTCATATGATGAGGCAATGCAGGACCCCGGGGAGGCTTGCAGAAGCAGGCACTCTTAGTCATAGTGAGTAGGACTCTTTCACACACACAGACACAGACTGGGGAAATGCCTCAGACTTACTGGTAGACTTTGGACTGGAATCCTCCTGTCCTTTTCTACCATCCATCCCAGCCAGATGTAGTATACTCTTTAGACCACACAGAGAGACGTGATCATTATGCGACCATGCCTGACACACGCCTCGAGACTCATAGCAAGAGCCTTTACCAGCCCTGTCTGTGCATTGCATTGAGGTCACTTCTGCTAAAGAAGTCCCATAATACTGATGCACGATCTATAATGCATTCCCCAGTTCTCCTGCTGATCAGCATGGACAGCCTGAGCTTGAGAGAGGGAGAGGAGGGGTGTGAAGAGGAAAGGAGAGGAGAAGGAGGAAGATGAGAGTAAATTAGAGGAGAGGAGAAGTTGGAGAGGAAAGAGGAGAGAAAATCTCTGCTGTTGTCTGTCCTCTGACAGGCGGCTTGAGGGACGTGTATCCCTCTCATTAGCTCAACGAGTCCCACGGGGGGCAGACTTAAATCAGATCTTTCCCCCTTCGGTCAGTCTGCAGCAGAGGGGCCTCTGCCCCACCTCACAGCACAGGCACATTCCAGCATAGCCCAGCCCAACTCAAAGCAATGCAAAGCAGGGCCTGACTCTAACAGCCACAGCCACGACCACCAGACTGTCTCTCTACATGTGACTGAAACCAGACTCATTCCCTGCTCCCAGGAGGTAGGGGGGCGGGGGAGAGAGGGGAGAGAGGCGGGAGAAGGAAGAGTGTCGGGGGGGGGGGGGGGGGCAGGCTTCTCAGAGGATCCCTGGGAGTCACTGCCCTCCAACAAAATGCCACAATTAAGGAACTGTGTCCTGGATTACATCACAGTGGCCATTTGTAATTGTTGAGGAGTACAACGGGCCGGGTAGACAGACGCAGGAGGAAGAAGGGGTTGTTTCTCAGTGGTCCAATTGAATTCTTTGACCCCTGTGTGCATGCATTGTTTTTCTATGTCCGGGCTGATTACATGCCTAGATAAATACTGCTGCTGCAGCTTATTGTACAGTGTAGAGAGACGCAGTCTTTTTCTCTTTTGTATTGTACTCTCCCACCGAGGGCCTGTGCAGTGCACTGGGCGGTGTCTGACTACATGTCTCCCTCATATCCAAGGTCTTTTACCTTTGAGACCTTTGTACATCTGGTGCACAGAGGCTTTGTTAGACTCTCTCTCCGCGGTGACCTAGGCAGATGAGGATCTGCTCTGTTCTTAATCACACGTCCGTCTTTATAAGCCCCCCTGTCTTATTACGGACACTTCGCCGCTGTATTTAGGGGCTATAAATCATCTTTTGTAATATAGGTTCTGTTGGCTCAGAGTGGAGGGGGGCCGATATGAGGCTTGTCAGTTACATCCCAGGGGAGAGGGCAAACACAGCCCTGTCTTCTCTCTGGCCAGGGAAGGCATGGCGCGAGAGGGTGAGAGAGAGTGGGGAGGGAGATGGAGAGGAAAAGAGAGAGCGAGAGAGAGAGAGCGAGACAGTCCTGTCTGTTTGTGACCTGTTTGTGACCTGTGACCTGTCTGTTTGTGACCAGGGGACAAGAGATTGGATCCTATATGATCAAAGAGCAGGTGGGGATATTTTGTTGTAGTTTATCATAATTGATTATGGGATAAACATTTTCATCTGGACTTTTCATATGGTCAATGTACGTGTTTAAGGGGTGAGTGCAGGGGGCCTCAGGCCTCCAAATACTAGAAGATAGATAGCTCCACTTGCTATGGACCTGCTCATGTACGTGTGCATAGCTATAGGTTTTGCTAGGGGTAAAGAAGGGTTTCAGTTCGGAGAGCTGGGGGTGGAAACTGGAATAGTTGTCGTATCGTCAGCTTAGTTCTCCTCCTTATTACTCAAAGGACTATTCCTTCTGGTGATCCAGCCTTTTTTATTTGCTTTGTGGAGTGGGTCCATATGGAAGCTCCGTCACACTGGGATATAGCATCTGTCTCTTGAGCCAAGAAGGACAACCAGAGGACCACAGCTATCTCCACCACTCTCCATACATAGCCACACCCTACATGTTCTCACATGTGCACAAGCACAATAGATCTGGGTGTGAATAGTATTTTGTTTTCTTTCTGCTACTTTGAGGATTGTATTGAGCCAGCTGAAGTGCCAGATTGGAGAGACTTGCACTTTTGGGAGTATTCCATTGTTTCCAGACAACCTCAATCAAGCACAGCTACAGCGTTTGAAAAGGAAAGGTTTGACGCTCACATCCTTCGACCAGTTCCACTCTGATCATCGAGGTGGGCTACAGTATGGCTCCACGTTGCTCTCCTCCAGTCTATTACGGCACTATGCCGACCTTAAGTATTGCACAGATTTCACTAATGGCTACACTTTCCATGGCATAAGTAAATGCCTAAAAGCAACAAAGGCTACACCAGAAAGGGTTAACTAGCAACGCAGGCTGGTTCTGGCGAATGCTTCACAAATGCCTTGCATCACCTGGGAAATGCACTGCACCCGTATTAAAGAGAGCTTATTAACACTTCCTCAGACTAGGGGAATGTTCCCCGCAGTATGGAAAAGGGCTTTTAATAACCTTCCCTACTCCACACACGCAGGGCTCTCTGGGGGGAAAAAAACAGATTTAAACAATTATCAGGCTACTGTATGTCCACAGCACACAAAGATGCGCTCTAAATTACAGTGCTTAAACTGTCCGAGGAAATGTGGCGATACCTCAAGGAAGGAACATATTGTGCGTGTTTGCGTCCCAAATGGCACCTTAATCCCAACATAGTGCACTACCTTTGAACAAACTCCTGTGGAACCCATGCCAAAACTAGTGCACTATATAGGGAATAGGGTGCAATTTCAGACTCAGCCCATTACATAAATAATGTCTCCTTTCTCCTCCTTGCGGTGTAGCGCTGCTCGAGTCAACAGGAACACAGTTTCCTTTCCACCATGTTGGTTCCCACTGGGCACAGACATCAGTTCAACGTCTCATTTTGATTTACATTTGGTTGAGTTATAAACTAATGGGAATTTAACTTGAAATCAACAAAACATTTCACCGCCATTGGATTTAGGTTCAATTTAGGTTCAAATTGCTTACGTTGAGGACTTTTTGCAAGTCCATTCAGTTTTTCATGTTGATTCAACGTCTTCACATTGCATTTTCTGGTTGAAATGATGTGGAAACAACGTTGACTCAACCAGTTTTGCACCGGGTGTCCTTTTTTCATTGTTCCATTTGTTTTGTCTTGTTCCCCGCACACCTGGTTTACATTCCCTAATCACACTGCATATATATATATATATATATTCCTCTGTTCCCCCCATGTCTTTGTGTGGAATTGTTTTGTTATGTGTTTTGTATTTGACTCGCCTAGCTGGTTTTTCCCCCGGGTACTATATTTCAACCCGGAGTATGTTTCATTGTTAAATTTTTTTGCTTATTTGTGACTTCGTCACGCTTTGCACTTTTGCCTTTGGCTGGAGGGTTTGTTGGACACTGTTGCGTCCGTCTGTTGTCTGCTTCTGCCGAATAAAGCGTGCGCCTGATCACAACTCTCTACTCTCATGCACCCGACTTCATCACTAGTAGTGCATCCGCTGACACAGGGGGTTCTCTGTCTCACTAGGATGTTGCTGTTGATATGGTTTTCTATGCTAACGAACAAAATATGTCGGACAGAGTGTACAAAACATTAGGAACACCTTCCTCGTATTGAGTTGCACCCACTTTGCCCTCAGAACAGCCTCCTTTCATCGGGGCATCAACTTTACAAGGTGTCGAAAGGGTTCCACAGAGATGCTGGCCCATGTTGACCCCAATGCTTAGCACAGTTGTGTCAAGTTGCTGGATGTCCTTTCGGTGGTGGACCATTCACGGGAAACTGTTGGGCGTGAAAAACCCAGCAGCGTTGCAGTTCTTGACACATTCAAATCGATGCACCCAGCACCAACTACCATACCCTGTTCAAAGGCACATAAATATTTTGTCTTCGCCATTCATCCTCTGAATGACCCACGTACACAATCCATATCTCAATTGTCTCGAGGCTTAAAAATATTTCTTTACCCTGTCTCCTCCCCTTCATCTACACTGACTGTAGTGGATTTAACATGTGACATCAATAAAAATCATAGCTTTCACCTGAATTCACCTGGTCAGTCTACAGTACCAGTCAAAAGTTTGGACACACCTACTCAGTCAAGGGTTTTTCTTTATTTTTTACTATTTTCTACATTGTAGAATAATAGTGAAGACATCAAAACTATGAAACAACACATATGGACTCATGTAGTAACCAAAAAAGTGTTAAACAAATCAGAAAATAATTTATTTTCAACAACTAATTGATCGACATCGGTTCAATTACTTGAACTCCATTTAGTTCAGGTTTTTGTGAGCCCAACGCACCATTTCTCCAGAGAGAAATCACATTTTACACAAGATAAATCAAGTAAAGAACTATGTGAGACGGTATGTGTATGACCATGGATATTGGGTCTCGGCTAGAGATAGATATACGTTTACGGCTACTCTCTTAGGTTAGGTACACACAGACTGCATAGACCGAACGAGTGAGGAATATACACAACACAACAATGAGAGCGAGGGATAGAGAGAGTTCGTGAAAGTATGCCTTATCTACGTTGAAGAACTAGTAAAATGATTTAGTCAGACAGCTAGCCTAGCTAAGTAGGATGACTAAAGACGGTAGGGATCATGGAGATAACGCTGTCTGGCTGTTCGGCTACTACTGCCTAAGCGGAGAAGAGATGATGACTTTAAAGAACGAAAAATAATAAGTAACATACACAACTGAAATACACAACTGAAATATGTTATTTTTTTCATAGTCATTTCCTATTTTTCTATTGATGTTTATCCAATGTGGAATTGACAGGGACAATGGAATATTTTCAATGTTTTGGTAATTGAATGTTCAAAACTTTTGGATTTGGATTTTATATTAAAAAGCTCCAAAAAATGTTTTATGTCATTACTTCATAATGCATTTAATGTTTTTTTTTTAATTATCGAAAAATGAAAATAATAAAACCGAAACCGAACCGACCTAAAAAATTACTAATTCGCTCAACACTAGGAAATGAGGAATAATTAATTTTAAAGATTTTACTGAGGTACAGTTCATATAAGAAAATCAATCCATTGAAATAAATTCATTAGGCCCTCATCTATGGATTTCACATGGCTGGGAATACAGATATGCATCTGTTGGTCACAGATATCATAAAAAAAGTTAGGGACATGGATCAGAAAACCAGTCAGTATCTGGTGTAACCACCATTTGCCTCTTGCAGCGCGACACATCTCCTTCACATAGGCTGTTGATTGTTGCCTGTGGAATGTTGTCCCACTCCCCTTCAATGGCTGTGCGAATTAGCTGGATATTGACGAGAATTGGAACACACTGTCGTACATGTCGATCCAGAGCATCCCAAACATGCTCAGTGGGTGACATGTCTGGTGAATATGCAGGCCATGGAAGAACTGGGACATTTTCAGCTTCCAGGAATTATGCACAGATCCTTGCAACATGATCATACTAAAACATGAGGTGATGGCGGCGGATGAATGTCGCGACAATGGGCCTCAGGATCTCGTCACTTTATCTCTGTGCATTCCAATTGCCATCAATAAAATGCAATTGTGTTTGTTGTCCATAGCTTATGCCTGCCCCTACCATAACCCCACCGCCACCAGGGGGCACTCTGTTCACAACGTTGACGTCAGCAAAGCGCTCGCCCAATGAAGTCGGTTACGACACCAAACTGCAGTCAGGTCAAGACCCTAGTGAGGATGCTTGATGAGCTTCCTTGAGACGGTTTCTGATAGTTTGTGCAGAAATTCTTTGGTTGTGTTAACCCACAGTTTCATCAGCTGTCTGGGTGGCTGGTCTCAGACGATCCCGCAGGTGAAGAAGCCAGATGTGGAGGTCCTGGGCTGGTGTGGTTACACGTGGTCTGCGGTTGTAAGGCCGGTTGGACGTACTGCCAAATTCTCTAAAATGACGTTGGAGGCAGCTTAAGGTAGAGAAATTAAGATTAATTTTCTGGCAACAGCTCTGGTGGACATTCCTGCAGTCAGCATGCCAATTGCACGCTCCCTCAAAACTTGAGACATCTGTTGCATTGTGTTGTGTGACAAAACTACACATTTTAGTGGCCTTTTATTGTCCCCAGCACAAGGTGCACCTGTGCTTCTTCCTATACCACAACTGTCAGGTGGATGGATTATCTTGGCAATGGAGAAATTCTCACTAAGAAGGATATAAACAAATTTGTGCACAAAATTTGAGAGAATTTCTGGGATCTTCTATTTCAGCTCATGAAACATGGGACCAACACTACATGTTGCGTTTATATTTTTATGAACTGTATATTGAAAGCAGTTGCGTCCACATAGTTGTGGTTCCTGAGTTAATCAAGCATTTAACATCCCGTCATGCTTAGGTTCATGTACTGCATAAAAATGGTGGACAGGCCATTATTTTGGACAATGTTTTGGCTACCATGGCTATGCCCCCATAGAATGCCAATGCCCCCATCCACAGGACATGTCACAATGGTTTGATGAGCGTGAAAACAATGTAAACCATTGAAGCTGTTCTGGAGGCTCGTGGTGGCCCAACACCCTATTAAGACACTTTGTTGGTGTTTCCTTTATTTTGGCAGTTACCTGTCTGTCGCCTTTGAGGTTGAGCAAAGGAAAAAATAATGACATACTACACCACTGAACAAGAGCAAATTGACATATCAAGTCACATGACTATACCCGAGCTCAAGCACTGCTTATTGTAAGATGTCACATCCAATCAACTCGCCCTGCAATGTGTGTCAATGAAACGTTGTTTCCCTTCCTCATTCTGTTCTCTTCACCTCATGTAGGCCGCAGCCCTCTTTTTGGGCGTGAAGACCAGGGTTTTGTGGGGGAACTGGGGTGGGTGGGGGGGTACTGTTGTTAACCCTTGTTTCACACCAGCTGCTCAATGTGGGAGGGTCATAGTTCAGCCTGTTGCAAACGTAATTTATCTCAGGTGTTCTTCATTTCCACACACACACATACACACACACACACACACACACACACACACACACACACACACACACACACACACACACACACACACACACACACACACACACACACACACACACACACACACACACACACACACACACACACACACACACACACACACACACACACACTCTCTCACCGGGTTGTGACCATGTTTCTGTAATGCAAAGGTCAAATAGGCCTACATTACTATTTTGTTACAGAGGCGAGGGAATGCCATGAGAGGAGAAGTCGTCGTACATTGTACACGTAAAAAGTAGGCATTAATATATCATCAAAGCTGTGTTTTTACAACTTTATTTATTTGGCAAAACACCAATAGAGAAGAATCAGGTTAGATGTATTTTTAACTGCCTAATGGTTTGTGGGTGTTACGTAGTATTCCTTGCTGTTTTAAACACCAGTACCTTAATTAACTCTTCTATTGAATTATAAATGTTTCAATACAACCAAAAGCCATGTATGGTGTATGGTAGACTTTCTTTCAACTGTAGGTTTGAATTGTCAGTCAAAACATTCATTGTGTTTTATTTAATGCTTGACTCCGATTCTGAACCCACTGTGCCTCGTTCATTCACACTTACATCAGTCTGATGAGGCAAGGGGAGAACTTGGCTCACAGATTTCTGTCTGTCGTTTAAACAGAAAAGAGGAGTTTCGCTTTTTTTTTAAATGTCAAGCCGCACACATACAGTACATTTTCAACTTCCTTCACGGTCATTATTTTGTTTGTGGTGATAGAGGGAGAGGGAGCAGCAACATAGAAGGGGAAGAGAGAGAGAGAGAGAGAGAGGCCGTGTCTAGACATGACAGTTCATGCAGCTATTCCGATCATAGATTTCTGATCGTGCAATTCCGAACGCATCATCTATACCTACATTTTAAATGTGTCTACCGTGTCCACAGTGTGTCCAGATTCCCTTTCCCACAGTATATTTAACTGCCAATATGCATTCTACAAATGGTGGAATAGGCAAAATATGATAATAACACAACAATAACTGATGGCAGTAGCTAACTACTGTAGCTAACTAGCCAGCTAACTAGCCAGCAAGCAACACTAAAGGGATTGCAAACGGTTAGCATAACTCTAGCCAAAAAGAAAATGTTCTAAATATTAGCTAGCTGGCTAGCATTTATGAGGCCAGCAAACACGTTAGTCACCCACTAGGAATGTATTTCCTGCAACGTTATAATGAAAAGGTACCTCTCGGTCCCAAAATGCACGTTTTCTGGAGACTTGTGGGAGGCGTGCTGATGACTTTGCCCACTGCATACACTTTCGGTAGCCTGATTGCTTCCAGACTGAGAAGAAGTCCGCACACAATGCATCCCTGACCACCTCCTGAAGTGGTCTGCCAGATCTGAACATAGTCAGACCAGAAAGTGACTTTTGTGGATCTAGACCTGTCTTTTCAATGTGATCTTTCTATTCTGATAGCAGAAGTTGCATGTTTTATTTATTTTATTTTTATTTAACCTTTATTTAACCAGGTAGGCAAATTGAGAACACGTTCTCATTTACAATTGCGACCTGGCCAAGATAAAGCAAAGCAGTTCGACACATACAACAACACATAGTTACACATGGAGTAAAAACAAACATATAGTCAATAATACAGTGAAAAAAATAAGTCTACAGTATATACAATGTGAGCAAGTGAGGTGAGATAAGGGGGGTGAAGGCAAACAGATATATGTATAAATAAATAAAAATATAAAAAGGCCATGGAGGCGAAGTGAGTACAACACAGCAAGTAAAATAAAAACTAAAAAAAACACTGGAATGGTTGGTTTGCATTGGAAGAAAGTGCAAAGTAGAGACAGAAATAATGGGGTGCAAAGGAGCAAAATAAATTAATAAATAAATACAGTAGGTAAAGAGGTAGTTGTTTGGGCTAAATTGTAGATGTAAGGGTCAAGTGTAGACACAACCAGAGAGACAAAGATAGACAGGGAGAGAGAGAGAAGTAAAGAGAGAGTGGGAGAGAGAGCGTGTAGGAGAGCAAGAGAGAGTGCCTGTAAGAGCAAAGGAGTTTGAGGTAGAAAAGAGAGAGAGAGACTGAACGGAAGAGAAAAAGAGAGAAAGAGAGGAGTTGAATTATTGGCCTTGGAGATAGGGGTTCCATTATCTCACCTCTAATTGGTGATTGATCTAAGGGGGCCCTAGCAGGATCCAGGGGCTTTTTTCCCATGAAGATTAAAACAAACTGTTTAAAGTTGTTTCAAACAACGCGCTCGCAGGGGGTCAGAGGGCAACCACATAGTATTGGCTAATGGTAGCAAATAATGTCAATCACACCAAATGACCCACTGGTGAGACTTGCGCCTGCCTCTCACTGGAATGCAAGGAATGAACTCACCGGGTGAGTGTCTGATTGGGGGACCACAGCACTCAGACAATCTTCTTTCTCTTTTGCTTTCTTTCTTTCTTTCTTTCTTTCTTTCTATCTTTCTGTATCTTTCTCTCTTTCTCTTTACTTGCTGGACCAGAGGGTCACAGCCTTTGAGCCAAATATGAGCATTTCCGTTTATCTCCCCTTTTCTTTCTCAAGCGCTTTCTTGTTGCTTGTCACTCTGTCCTTATTCCTTTACTTGGGGTTTCTCCGTGTTTCTTTCCTTCCCCCTCCTTCCATTCGCCTGTGTTGTGAGACAGACAGAGCAGAGCTGGAGCGAGTCACAGTTTCATAGCCCTGCCTGTCCTGAGACTGGTCTGTGATTATATGCTTCTTCATGAGACTGAGTTAGTGGATTGATGACCATTAGCTGCAATGGCCATGACTAACCCACACCACCACAGCAGTGGACTCTTTTCACGTGATATCATTGCTGAGGCCATGTGTACTGCGCTGTACTGTACTGCACTGTACTGTAACTCCTCCAAGGTCAAGTCAGTTCAACAGAACACTCCTTTTGAATAAGCGTGCACGTCTGTGTTCTCTCAAAACGAACAACTATAACCATGATAGCTTGTCCTTGCTGTGCCTTACTTGAACGTTTGTGTGTGTGTATGATGAATTAATGTGGAACATTACATTTCTAATTTATATAGCATGCCCGTCTCCCTATTCCCCTGCAAAGCCAGAGAAGCATGTCCACCATACAGTATATTGCTCACAAAACAAATGACATCACCCCAAGTGGCCAAATTCCATCTAAAGGTCTTTCTATTTATTTGATTTCCCTCAGTTTTCTTATGCATTAGCTCCTTGGAAGGATTCATGGGAGGTAAATCGGAGCAAGACAGATTTTCTTGGCCCAGGTTCTCTCTCTCTAGACCCCCTCTCTCACCTCTCCTCTGTGCAGAGCACTCACATACCCTGTGTTGTTACAGAACCTGCCTCACCCACCCCTCTCACCACCCTCCCCTCCCCTTGCTCCAGTCTTGTCGGGGGGCTCAGGGTTTGAGCTGAGGGGCTGAGGAACCCAGGCCGGGCTCCCCGATGGCCTGGGTGGAGGGTGATGTGGAGCCCGGCCGATTGGGAGCGACGGCTCGTGAGCCGTAATCCACACAGAGATGTCAGGGAGCATATCCCACATTCCCACAGTTCAGCAGCAATCACCCCTTGGGCCTGCCAATCCCCCCCCCGCCCCCTCGCATAGAACACTCCCACTGGTGCCCCCCAGGCCGCATGACTGCAGGGGTGAATCAACAGGAGGTGAGGGGTTGAGAGTTGAATATTCTCCTCTCTGAGTTGATACTTGTATCTCTTAAGAATATGGGTATATCAACCTAAAGGGTCAAAGAATGACTAGAACTGAGCTTATTTTACACACACAACTCAGTAACCTTTTCTCTGTGGCAAACACACACCAGTCAGTGTTTGAGCAGTTTAACGGCGGCCTTTAGCACCCTGATACATGGGAGAGATTGATGTTCTTCCCTGTTAGGACAACCTGCTATGACAGTGTGGGTCAGGGGCTGTCCGGCACGCTCAGCACACAAATAAACCTGCCTCTCTGCCTGTGTGTGTGTGTGACAGTGGGTGCGTGTGCGCGTGTGTGAGCACACACGTGCGTAAATGTGCATGTGCATACAATCACAAGTTCAAGTCCCTTTCCGATGCTTTTTCATGGAAACCTCTGTATAGCAAGGCATTCTGATTCAGTCATATTAACTTCTTATGGCTGAAGGGGCAGTATTGAGTAGCTTGGATGAAAGGTGCCCATATCAAACGGCCTGCTCCTCAGTCATAGTTGCTAATATTTGCATATTATTATTAGTATTGGATAGAAAACACTCTAAAGTTTCTAAAACTGTTTGAATTATGTTTGTGAGATTAACAGAGCTCATATTGGTAGGCAAAATCCTGAGTTGAAATCAAAACAGGAAGTCAGAAATCTGAGCTTGTATGTATTCACCATAGTCCCTAATGAAATCCCCTTGAGATATGAATGATTGTGCACTGCCTAGGGGTTCCACTAGATGTCAACCATCAATAGAAATTATAATGAGACTTCTATGATGTTGTGGGAGAGAATGATAGCAGAATCAGTCAGGTGTCCATCATGCAGCCATTTTCTGATCATGCTTTTTCCTCATGGTACTCACTTGCGTTCCATTGCTCACGAAGACAAGAAAGAATACTCCGGTTGGAACTTTATTGAAGCTGTATGTTAAAAACATCCTAATGATTGATTCTGTACTTAGTTTGAAATGTTTCTTCGACCAGTAATATCACTTTTTGAAGTTTTTGTCCGATATAACGCTGACCAGAATTAGCGTTTGGATATGTAAACCAGACGCGCTAACAAAAGAAGGTATTTGGACATAAATAACAGATTTTTTTCGAACAAAACAAACATTTATTGTGGACCTGGGATTCCTGGTGTGCTTTCTGATGTAGATCATCAAAGGTAAGGGAAGATTTATCATATATTTTCTTGTTTATGTTGACGCCATCTTTGCAGCTGTGGTGTTTTACTTTTGAGCGCCGTCTCAGATTATAGCATGGGTTTCTTTTTCCGTAAAGTTTTTTTGTAATCTGACAGCGGTTGCATTAAGGAGAGGTATATCTATAATTCCATGTGTATAACTTGTATTATCATCTATATTTATGAGTATTTCTGTTGAAACGATGTGGCTATGCAAAGTCACTTGATGTTTTTGCCACTAGTGAATCTAGCCGCCTCAATGTAAACTCAGATTTTTTTTATATAAATATGAATTTAATCAAACAAAACATGCATGTATTGTGTAACATGAAGTCCTATGAGTGTCATCTGATGAAAATAATCGAAGGTTAGTGATTAATGTTATCTCTATTCTGTTTTTTGTGAAGCTATCTTTAGCTGGAAAAAATGGCTGTGATTATTGTGGTTTTGTGGTGACCTAACAAAATCGTTTGTAGTGCTTTCGCTGAAAAGCCTATTTGAAATCGGACACTTTGGTGGGATTAACAACAAGATTACCTTTAAAATGATATAAGACACATGAATGTCTGAGGAATTTTAATTATGAGATTTCTGTTTTTTTAATTTGGCGCCCTGCACTTCGACTGGCTGTTGTCATATCGATCCCGTTAACGGGACTGCAGCCATAATTAAGATTTCCAGCCGTTTGTGTAGCAAATTACATAAAGCCAGAATTAGAAGAAAGCCAAAAAATATATAAATGTGTTGGTCCCATGTTTCATGAGCTGAAATAAAGGATCCCAGGAATGTTCCACACACACAAAAGGCTTATTTCTCTAAAATGTTGTCCACAAAATTGCATATATCCCTGTTAGTGAGCATTTCTCCTTTGCCAAGATAATCCGTCCCCCTGACATGTATGCCATACCAAAATCTGATTAAACGGTATGATCATTACGCAGGTGGGAAAAATAAAAGGCCACTCTAAAATGTGCAGATTTCGTGCAGACACGATACAATGACAGAGATGTCTCAAGTTTTAAAGGGAGCGTGCAAGTGGCATGCTGACTTCAGGAATGTCCACCAGAGCTGTAGCCAGAGAATGGAATGTTAATTTCTCTACCATAAGCCGCCTCCAACATCGTTTTACAGAATTTGGCAGTACGAACAACGAACACAATTGCATTTTATCGATGGCAATTTGAATGACAGAGATAACGTGAAGAGTTCCTGAGGCCAATTGTTGTGCCATTCATCCACCGCCATCACCTCATGTTTCAGCATGATAATGCACAACCCCATGTAGCATGAATCTGTACACAATTCCTTGAAGCTGAAAATGGCCCAGTTCTTCCATGGCCTGCATACTCACCAAACATGTCACCCATTGAGCATATTTGGGATCCTTTTGATCGACATGTACGACAGCATGTTCCAGTTCCCACCAATATCCAGTAACTTTGCACAGCCATTGAATACGAGTGGGATAACATTCCACAGGCCACAATCAACAGTGAAGGAGATGTGTCACGCTGCATGAGGTAAATGGTGGTCACACCAGATACTGACTGGTTTCCTGATCCACGTCCCTACCTATTTAAAGGTATCTGTGACCAACAGATGCATACCTGTATTCCCAGTCATGTGAAATCCATAGATTAGGGACTAATACATTTATTTCAATTGTCTTTATATGAACTGTAACTCATTAAAATATTTGGAATTCTTGCATGTATATACATAGTATTCTAGTGTTTTATCGGTATGTATAATATTCTGATATGTGGGTGGTCACCCCAACAAAACTGTTTACATAGCCTCCACATGGGACATTTATTTAAATTTTTTCTATATCTTTTCTGGGGATTTTTGTTGTTGCTAAAACTTGCATTATGCTGGCTACATCTTGGCTTTTCTATTATCCACCTTTTATGTCCGTGACAGGCCTTCACATCATCGCTAGCGACTGATAGTGTTCCCTGGAAGATTTACATAGCATGATATCTCCCTTGTCATCATCCCACTAAACCCTCTGATGTTTGCCCTTGTCCCTTAACTTTCTCGAAATGTCCCTCATTGTTCCAAAGGACAAGACGGCTACTATATCACCGTAAGTCACAATGACACTCAAAAGCAAGTATTTTTACAACCTGCAAGCATCAGTGACCAAATCTAAAAGATTGGTTAATTCCGCTGTTGACCTGATTATCTGCCAGTGAATGTGTCTACGAGAGGCAGCCAAGCCTTTTCAACTCAGCAAGGTGCCGGAGAGAGAGGTTAATGAGCTCTAAGCTGCACCGCTATGTATGCTATTCTCTGTCCACCTTTCAAGTCCTAGGTTATTTGGAAGTGGAGGACCCAGACTATAAATCTTGATATTAGCACCGAACCACCCTGCCGCAAGGCTGGCTCTACTGTTCAGCTCAGTGTTTCAGCTCCACCAGATGACTTGGAGTGAACTTCAATGCTTTTGAACCACACTGTTGTGTTCGGGGTTGTTGCTTCTTTATTAATGTAAGGAAGAAAATCTGTATTGGTTTTCCGCTAAATCCAGTCGGTCATTAAGAAGCCAGCAGTGGGATAAAGTCTTTCTTGAAACCAATCTCGGGGGTAGGGGGGGGGGGGGGGGGGGGGGTGCATGCTAGCATGTGTGGTGTGTATGGAAAGTCTTTCTAAAATCATAAATAGAACCCCCTCCGGTTCCCTTTCCAGCCGTGATCCAATGAGCCAACAAAACAATCAAGTTCAGTTGAATTTGTCACTCCAAATTGACCCTAAAAACAATTAAGTTGTAGGGACCATTAAGTATGCATAACCATCATAAAACATGTCCCTGCACCAGAAAAGAAAAGGGGGTAAAACCCTGGTCACAGGAAATGAGGTAATAAGGACTACACAGTGAGTCAACCTGTCTTGCTGTTGCACTGTCGCGCTGACCTGAGGCGAGCCAGATTAACTTTATGGGGGGGGGGAGAGGGGCCAGCAGGGGGAGAACGGGAGGTGGAGAGGAGAAGGCGGGCGGGTGGGATGGGGGATTTGGGTGAAGCACGCTCTCTAATCTTGCACTCAGCCAAGTGAGCTCATGATGCAGGAGGCTTAGCCACTGCAGTGAAAGCAATCTAATGGCCAATGAGTAATCAACACTATTGCCTGTCCCGACTAATATGCCTGTGGTCCACGCTTAGCACTGAGCCAGTGCATTGCTCCCCAGTTAGGTTTTCTGCTGTGGCTGAGATGGCAGCTTACGAGAACAAAAAGAGACAAATGCAGACACAAACACTTAGTAATAACACTAACTAGTAAAACATGATTTTTTCCAGTTTAAGATTTGGTGTATATTTTTGCCTAATGAAGGAAAATCAAGACTATCACTTATTTGTGTCCTTTCCCCCATTGTGTTAAGTATTTAGCTGTTTAAGACTAACGTATACACTGAGTTTACAAAACATTAGGAATGCCCTGACAAATTGAGGCTTTTCAAAATCTAATCTAATCAAATGAAATTAGTTTTTTCACATGCGCTGAATACAACAGGTGTAGGTAGACCTTACCGTGAAATTCTTACTTACAAGCCCTTAACCAACAATGCCGTTTTAAGAACACAGAGTTAAGAAAATATTTAATAAATAAACTAAAGTGAAAAAATAAATAAGATTAAAAAAGTAACAAAATAAAACTGATGACAAAAGGGGGTGCAACTCAATATTAGGAAGGTGTTCCTCACGTGTTGTACACTCTGTGTGAAGCTGTGCGTTACCTAGACTAGCTATGCTTTACTTGAACTTTAAATGAACCTACATAAAGACAGGAACACTTCAGCAACTCATAGAAGCGTGCTCTCAGCAAAGTACACTGTATCTGACTCCATTTTTAAAAGTTCAGGGATTGTCTTTGGTTCCAGTTCCTGATTTTTCAGCTGTCCTGGCATTGATCACAATGCATGGCATAAGGGAGCCCTGGTAAATCGGATGAAATAATAAGAGAGAATGCCATGTTTGATTAGATTTATGTAAGTGCATAAAATTGCATTTATTTAGCTGGAAGGGTTAGGTGGCCAGGGAGCTGTGAAAGAGCGCTTTGCCCAAGCCGTAATTTAAGTGCCCGCCCCACCCCTTCCACTGTGATGGTTAGGTCCACCTGCCAGGGCACAGGCTGAGCCAAGACCTAAGAATAGGGGGACACAGGGGAAGGGGTTGGACTTCAAGGTTACCCGCTTTTCACAAAACTAGCTAACTAATGCACGCACACACACAAGCATACAAACGCACAGACACTGTTGGCTTGCTGGACCACATGATTTCTTTATGGCTCCCCACATCCCTTGTGCAATGCATCCCTCCCATCCACCTGAGGGATTGTGAGCCAGGGGGAACTCACTCCAATCTCTAAAGTCATTCTGTTGGCTTTACTTGCCGTATTATATGAGTCATTTTACTCTTGCTCTGCGCTGCTTTGGCACAGCTAAGAGTCAATTAAATGTTCAATTGAAAATATTTTGTATAGGATCATATCTCAACCAGCATCCAATATACTATAGATGAAATACTAGGAGCCAACGTTCAATCATTTTAATAGATTGAAAAGGAAACCTTACTCTGATTGTTGTTTCTGTGACCTACGAGCATAGACATTTTTATTTAACCTTCATTTAACTAGGCAAGTCAGTTAAGAACAGAATCTTATTTACAATGACAGTCTAGGAACAGTGGGTTAACTGCCTTGTTCAGGGGCAGAAGGACAGATTTTTACCTTGTCAGCTCAGGGATTCGATCTAGCAACCTTTCGGTTACTGGCCCAACACGCTAACCACTAGGCTACCTGCTATTCACGATACTTATAGTTTTTCGTAATTGGTTCAGTTTACGTTTTCCGTGATTTATTCCTCTTTAACAGTGATATTCATTAAGATTAGTTGCTAAATGGTTTGACATGGACATTATTACTCTCCTTCCCCAAGAGTAATTTCAAGTCTCTGATAATACAGTTGAATTTCACATAAAGGAATTTCTATTTGACATGTTAACCTCAAATTCAAAGAATATTGCCCCAGACACTGTGAAGTATGTGAACACTCCTTGCTAATAGCTATCTTGTTTTTCTTAATTCAGGTTTTAATACTCACTTACTGATTTGACTCAAAGTGGCTCGGAGGGTTTGGAATGGGGGTCTCTCAGTGGATCAGTCTACTGAAGCAGTGACAGCAGCCATCTCTCACAGAGAAGAATTGCAGTGAAAGCGGAAGCCGGCTAACCTCTGTCAAAACTCCCATCCATCACTCAGCGTTTTAACCCCGGCCACACTGAAAGACGGCCAATTACTTGGGCCAATGGATGAAATAAATACGTCCTCACATTACGAGCCATTACCATCTCGCTCTAATGTTTTTTTTCCTTGTTCACTCAGGGAGCCTGCTCCACATCATTATGGCCCCCTCAGACCTACTGCCTCTCTCTGATGAGAGCATGCCATCTTGGCAACCAACAGACCGATCCAGCCACATATCACATTGACTCCTAACCTGTGAAAATGGCCCAAACCACTCATTCTGACAATGGGAGAAATTAACTGCAGCTCACTTGTCATTTTTCATAACCCAATCCCCACTGGTCTCGATAGAAATGTGTAGAAAGTGATCATAGATTGGTTATTGTTTTAAAGATGGATTTCTTGCACAAGTAGGTTCGCAGCGCCCTTAACAGAAATGGCGGGGGTTAGATCACGTGCTGCCGTTAGGCATTCTACTCCGAAAGATGCTTAATCATAAAACTGGTTATCCTGTGTCTAACCATACTCTAGTCCAACCATCCCTGAGTTCCAAATAATCATTGAGGGGACGGGGGGAATTCCCCCTACTATTACGACACATTGGCCTTGAAGAGCCTAAGAGGTGTTTGGCTGGTACCATTACAATGTCAACAGAGAAAAGCTGACCCGTATGGCTCCTCATACCTGGGTCTCTCCCCTTATTCAACTACAGCGTAGAGAGGTTGTTCATTAGCCCATTAACCACCTACAGTACTTCACCTTTCGGGTGTGTGTGTGTGCCCCGATCAGTATTTTAGTTGATTCCAGGTGTTCGATGTTTATGGGTCATTTTTTGGCTTTAAAGCACAATAAAGTCTGAGAGGCTTGATTAAGGGGACAAGGGAGGGGAGAGAGACATGGGGGCCTATTTATTAGACAGCAAATAGACAGCAAGTGGCTTAATGGCATGGAAGGTTGATGTTGGTTAATAAGTGGCAACATGAGTGCAGGCAGGTGTTGCGTTAACACCTCTTAACTCGGATTTCCAGCAGAGGCCATTCATCAGGCCAGCGTTAATGAAGGCCATATAATGAATAGGTGGGTGGCAGAAAAAGCCCCCCTGAGTTAATCAATGCAAGCCTGTTTGAAGAGCTGTGGTGAGATGGGACACCGTGTTCTGATAGGGGTCTGGGAAGATGGAGGTTTTTATGAGGGATAGATTTGTTGCTGGGAACCCTGTCCTTCACTCGAAGGCTTTGTGTTGTTCAGGTGTGTGTGCGTGCATGTATGGGTGTGTGTGTGTGGTTTGTGTGTGGTAAGATGACTGTGAGGGAGTAGGCTTTTTTTAAGTTCCTCACCTCCCCCATGCAGCAAGCATAAGAATGAGAGAAGAATTTATCAGACATTTTAAGAAAAATGTATCAGCTAATTTAAACTCAGCACTCAGCACAAATCACGCACAGAACGAGAAGTATGGCTGGTGGCATTGTCATGCTGGAGGGTCATGTCAGGATTAGCCTGCAGGAAGGGTACCACATGAGGGAGGAGGATGTCTTCCCTGTAACGCACAGCGTTGAGATTGCCTGCAATGATAACAAGCACAGTCCGATGATGCTGTGACACACCGCCCCAGACCATGACAGACCCTCCACCTCCAAATCGATCCTGCTCCAGAGTACAGGCCTCGGTGTAATACTCATTCCTTTGACGATAAATGTGAATCCGGCCATCACCCCTGGTGAGACAAAACTGTGACTCGTCAGAGAAGAGCACTTTTTGCCAGTCCTGTCTGGTCCAGCAACGGTGGGTTTTTGCCCATAGGCGACGTTGTTGCCGGTGATGTCTGGTGAGGACCTGCCTTACAACAGGCCTACAAGCCTTCAGTCCAGCCTCTCTCAGCCTATTGCGGACAGTCTGAGCACTGATGGAGGGATTGTGCGTTCCTGGTGTAACTCAGGCAGCTGTTGTTGCCATCCTGTACCTGTCCCGCAGGTGTGATGTTTGGATGTACCAATCCTATGCAGGTGTTGTCACACGTGGTCTGCCACTGCGAGCACAATCAGCTGTCCGTCCTGTCTCCCTGTAGCGCTGTCTTAGGTGTCTCACTGTACTGACATTGCAATTTATTGGCCACATCTGCAGTCATCATGCCTCCTTGCAGCATGCCTAAGGCACGTTCACGCAGATGGGCAGGGACCCTGGGCATCTTTCTTTTGGTGTTTTTTAGAGTCAGTAGAAAGGCCCCTTTAGTGTCCTAAGTTTTCATAACTGTGATCTTAATTGCCTACCGTCTGTAAGATGTTAGTGTCTTAATGACCGTTCCACAGGTGCGTACTCATTCATTGTTTATGGTTCATTGAACATGCATGGGAAACAGTGTTTAAACCCTTTACAATGAAGTTATTTGGATTTTTACAAATTATCTTTGAAAGCCGGGGTCCTGAAAAAGAACGTTTCTGTTTTGGACATCCCCGGCTCTCTACCATGACTATCTTCTGTGTCATCGAACGGAGTTTAAAGAGTGCTGGCTTTGTTTCTATGTGGATTTGTGTGAGTTTCACAGAGCCTCAAAGACCGCTGAGTATTTTCCCCAGCCCACCCATGCACAGTCCTTCACCTCCACCTTATCTTCTGAAATGGATTGTTGAGTTTCCTGTCTTCAAAGTAGGAATATTGTCAGCCTTCTGCTAATAAGGATTTTGGAAGGCTACTGTTCTGGGGCTTGTCAAGCCCTGTCTAACCCGCCATCCTCGTCCAGACACTGCAAAGTGTGGGAGCTGTTTGCGGTTTCTCCCCCCCCCTCTCTATCGCTCTCTTTCTAGATCTCTCGCTCTCTCGCTCTCTCTCGCAGTCATTCCCTCTTTTCTCAATCCTATTATTTCCCATGTGCCCTTGCTTTGCACCTGGTTATTTACACAAAACCGTTTTTGCATTGCTGTTGTATAAATAATAATAGAAATACGAATGAATTGAATGCTAACATAGTCTCTCTTCATCTCTCTGTTGACAAAAAGCACAGCATTGATGTGGTAGACTAGGGGATTAGCCTATTCCTGTTTTTTCCCCTTCTCCTTGAGTGTTCTTGTCTTCCCGCTCAGAGAACAGTTACGAGTGAATGCGTCTCCTTTCTGGACTAAGTTCAAGCATTTCCACTGTGAACGAGACGCTCTTTCTGGTTGGAGGGTTTGATATTCATCATCGGGCTCCCCTATCCTCCTTATTCATAGTGTGGGGGAGTAGAGGGGTTAGGGGGGTGGGGGAAGCTTTACAATGGTCAACTGAAAAGAACCATTCTTTTATTCAGCAATTAACCCATTCTGGGTAAATAATACGGTGTTGTGCAATAGAGCCGTCACTCTTATGCGCCGAGCCCAGAACCCGAGAGCACTTCAAAAAAGTCCCCCGCTCACCCAAACGATGACAAGATGCTGCAGAAAACCGCTTTTCACAAAGTATATAATGCAAAGGATTGTGTTTCACTGTACAGTACTATGGAGAGGGGACATACCCAGAAAAGAAGGGGAGATGGAGAGAGGGAGAGATGGAAGAGAGAAGTAGAGAGGGACTAAACCTCCGGTGATATCACAGATAACATGTCTGGATGCACTTACCTGCCTGGAAACTCGATCTTGATATTTAAAATTCTGGGGCTCAGGCACTTATAAACAGAGAGGAGAAAATTCGGTCTGGGAGGGGGGAAAGGCCCCTCTAGTGTGTCCACGGGGGGTGGCTGGAGGACGGGGGGGTGGATGTATATAGGCCTATGTGTGAGAATTTGATTTGTTCATCTTCCGTCTTCATAACCCCAATTCCCACCAGCACATACATCCACAAATGTACGCATGCATTCACGCACACACACATTTGGTCCGATCCGTCTTTGTGGCGTAGAGGAGAACAGTAATTAACGTCGATCAAGCCACTGCGGGCCAGATTTACAGCAAGGCGGAAGAGAATGTGATATGGTGGACGTGAGAAATGCAGAGGGGAGGAGAGGCTGGTGGTGTGGAGAGGCCGGGGCCTCATTAAGAGGGGAACTGATCTTCCCAGAGAGACAGAACCCATCAGGATCCAGATTATGGCCGTGCTCCTGGGGGTCCCGTTAACCCAGCTCCCCCCAAGGCCCCGCGCTGCTGAGCTGCACTCTGGAATGGGAAGTGAAATGTAAGTGGGGAGAGAGGTAGCCTCTTATGGCTGTGCTGTGGAATGCACAACACTAAGGACGAGCGGACTGGACACACTCCAAACCACTCTGGGATGCAATATTGGTGTCAACTGTGGTGTCACTGCTTCTCGTTATTTCCCTATGAATCTACCTGTCTTTCTCGTAACTGTAGTGTTCCTGTTCAAATCAAATCAAAGTTTATTGGTCGCGTACACAGTATTTTAGATGTGATCGCAGGTGCAGCGAAAATGCTTGCGTTTCTAGCTTCAACAGTGCAGTAATACCTAACAATACAAAACAATATACACACAATACAAGAAGTAAAATGAAGAAATTAAGAAATATCAGAACGACCAATGTCATAGTCCGGTGTATGTCAACATAGCCCTCTCACTGTCAACTGTGTTTATTTTCAGCAAACTTAACATGTGTTCAAATATTTGTACAAACATAACAAGGTTCAACTACTGAGACATAAACTGAACAAGTTCCACAGACATGTGACTAACAGAAATGGAATAATGTGTCACTGAACAAAGGGGGGGGGGGGTCAAAATCAAAAGTAACAGTCAGTATCTGGTGTGGCCACCAGCTGCATTTAGTACTGCAGTGCATCTCCTCCTCATGGACTGCACCAGATGTGCCATTGCTGTGAGATGTTACCCCACTCTTCCACCAAGGCACCTGGGGGTAATGGCCCTAGCCCTCACCCTCCGATCCAACAGGTCCGAGACGTGCTCAATGGGATTGAGATCCGGGCTCTTTGCTGGCCATGGCAGAACACTGACATTCCTGTCTTGCAGGAAATCACGCACAGAACAAGCAGTATGGCTGGTGGCATTGTCATGCTGGAGGGTCATGTCAGGATGAGCCTGCAGGAAGGGTACCACATGAGGGAGGAGGATGTCTTCCCTGTAACGCACAGCGTTGAGATTGCCTGCAATGACAACAAGCTCAGTCCAATGATGCTGTGACCCACCGCCCCAGACTATGACGGACCCTCCACCTCCAAATCGATCCCGCTCCAGAGTACAGGACTCGGTGTAGCGCTCATTCCTTCGACGATAAACGCAAATCTGACCATCACCCCTGGTGAGACAAAACTGCGACTCGTCAGTGAAGATCACATTTTGCCAGTCCTGTCTGGTCCAGCGACGGTGGGACCAATGTCGCCTATGTGCCCGTAAGCGATGTTGTTGCTGGTGATGTCTGGTGAGGACCTGCCTTAACAACATGCCTACAAGCCCTCAGTCCAGCTTCTCTCAGCTTATTGCGGACAGTCTGAGTACTGATGGAGGGATCGTGCGTTCCTGGTGTAACTCAGGCAGTTGTTGCCATCCTGTTCCTGTCCCGCAGGTGTGATGTTCAGATGTACCGATCCTGTGCAGGTGTTGTTACACATGGTCTGCCACTGCGAGGACGATCAGCTGTCCGTCCTGTCTCCCTGTAGTGCTGTCTTAAGCGTCTCACTGTACGGACATTGCAGTCTATTGCCCTGGCCACATCTGCAGTCCTCATGCCTCCTTGCAGCATGCCTAAGGCACATTCACGCAGATGAGCAGGGACCCTGGGCATCTTTCTTTTGGTGTTTTTCAGAGTCAGTAGAAAGGCCTCTTTAGTCTCCTAAGTTTTCATAACTGTGACCTTAATTGCCTACCGTCTGTAAGATGTTAGTGTCTTAACGACCATTCCACAGGTGCATGTTCATTAATTGTTTATGGTTCATTGAACAAGCATGGGAAACAGTGTTTAAACCCTTTACAATGTGGTTAGGGTTAGGGTTAGGGTGAAGTTACTACTCCCTTCACAGGGACTACTGTTACTACTGTACTACTCCCTTCACAGAACAGCGCAAACTGTCTGTCAATTTTTACAAATTATCTTTGAAAGACAGGGTCCTGAAAAAGGGCTATTTCTTTTTTTGCTGAGTTTAAATACACTACCGTTCACAAGTTTGGGGTCACTTAGAAATGTCCTACATTTTGAAAGAAACGCACATTTTTTTGTCCATTAAAATAACATCAAATTGATCAGAAATACAGGGTAGACATTGTTAATGTTGTAAATGACTATTGTAGCTGGAAATGGCAGATTTTTTATGGAATATCTGCATAGGCGTGCAGAGGCCCATTATCAGCAACCATCACTCCTGTGTTGCAATGGCACGTTGTGTTAGCTAATCCAAGTTTATAATTTTAAAAGGCTAATTGATCATTAGAAAACCCTTTTGCAATTATGTTAGCACAGCTGAACTTTTGTCCTGATTTAAAGAAGCAATCTTCTTAGTATCTGGAGCATCAGCGTTTGTGGTTTCAATTACAGGCTCAAAATGGCCAGAAACAAAGGACTTTATTCTGAAACTCACCAGTCTATTCTTGTTCTGAGAAATGAAGGCTATTCCATACGAGAATTTGCCAAGAAACTGAAGATCTCGTACAACACTGTGTACTACTCCCTTCACAGAACAGCGCAAACTAGCTCTAACCAGAATAGAAAGAGGAGTGGGAGGCCCCGGTGCACAACTGAGCAAGAGGACAAGTACATTATAGTGTATAGTTTGAGAAACAGACGCCTCCCATGTCCTCAACTGACAGCTTCATTAAATAGTATCCGCAAAATACCAGTCTCAATGTCAACAGTGAAGAGGCGACTCCGGGATGCTGGCCTTCATGTTACACACTCTTTGCTTGATTTCTCTCTATTTCTGTTACTTGTAGTCTTAAGGCCTCATTTATCAACCGTTTGCAAATTTCATACTAAAATCTGTCATACGTGGAGATTTTAGAATTTGCTTGCGCAACAAAATATTAGGATTTATCAAACTGTTGCACGCAACACATACGCACGTTTTCATTGATAAATCGAAGCCATACTTTATTTGTGCGCTCGTGAAAGAGCGCTACAACCCAATCTCTTCATTTGCTGTATGATTTGGAGATGTTGGAACTGGGCCATGACAAATTCTGAAGGAAAGTGCAATGGCAAATTTGATCATATTTCTGTAGAGGTGCGGGAAAAATGAATTTCATCTTGTGATAAACACCGGCGATGCATTCTGCAAGGTGGATTGTCTATTCGAACAATTTAAAAGTGAATGTTACAGCCCGGACTTCCACAAAAAATACAAGTTGTTGTTACATATTTTGTTCATCAATAGACTATTGTGTTTTTATCTCCTGCCTTGGTATAGGCTATGAGATTAAATGGGCCACGATGCCGCGATCCTATCTCATACTGTAGCCTATCAACACTGTCAAATATTTTTCATAGACTACCGGTCTATTTACTGTCAGACATGCTTGGCTATTGAATGAGCGATGGAAAAATGGTAGCCTAATATTTGTTGTGTGGAGGGAATACACCGGCCATGTCAAAAAGGAGACAGCAAAAAGCATCTGTTTTATCATTAGGCCAAAGTTTTTACGTTTTTATTATAATTCCTGTGCGTCAAACACCCAATTTTCCCTCAAAATAATAACATTTGCTTGCAATACAATTGATCAACCACTAGATGCTGTGCGTATGCATGGTCTAAGATTTATATGGATATACTGTACGCACACTTTCCCATCAAGTAAAACATTTATAAATACCAACCTTTGCTGGAAAACTGGTGCACGCAAGGTTTAGAGTATTTTTGTGCTCACCTTTGCCCCCGGACCATACCTATCAACAAGTTTTGAATTGTGTTACTTTTGAGATTGGGGGTGAAGGAATGCCATACACACACGTACATGGCAATGCACGCATGCGAACACACACACGCAGGCACACACACACTCGCACACACACACACATGCAATTGATGCATGACTTATTGTACATTTGTCATTTGACAACACATATACTTCATTGTAATTGAACGGGGAACACAAAACCAAGGGGAAGGAGAAGAGGACTATGTTAGATGCAGCAGGGGAAGCAGGAATGAGGCAAACAATAATAATCATCATGAATTTTTCTTTCATGAAAAATACTTCACACCGAGTTTAGACAGGAGTACTAAAGAGCGCGGAGAGAAATGTCGGTGAGCTCTCGGAGTAAGCCCTCAGCTTTATGTCTGTGTATTTCTCCCTGCCAAAACAACACACTAAGTGTTAGCCATGAGGCTGGAATCTCGAACTCGTACCTATTGCGGAACACATCTTTTAAAATCAAACATCCGTTAAATGGTTTGCAGTTTTACTTTCGAAGTTGCACAAACTGCAGGCTACCCAAGTGTTGTAATGGCCATGTAAACCCGTAAACATCCTGTGTAAAAAAAAAAAAACTGAAAAAACATCATTCACATTTGTATATTACAATAAAATAAGAAAGATACAATAATATCCGGGGACGATAGACACAAACAAAATCAGATCGTATCCAGGTGGATGTCAATTCATTCTCTAAAGACACCATGGCACTTTGTGTCATGTCTGCAGATGCAGCCCACTTCTCTGTTTTCTATCGGGCATCAAGCTCTTTAGCAACCTGACAGGATGATGCTGCAGTAAAAAGAGAAGCCATGGTATTCCGGCCCTATCCTGTTGGACCTCTCCCCTCTGTAGTTAATTATCTAATCACTGAGCCCTCGTAGAGGCGGCCATGGCCAATGGACCCAAACCACATGGCCAATAGAGCACCCAACGGACTGTGTCATCTCAGCCTGCACAATCAAAAACAAACCCTAAACCACTAGTTCAGCTTCCTGGGGAGATTTAGGAGCGAGACACAGAGCCCCGGGATCAAATGGAGAGGTTTTCTCACACTCTGCTTTATTTTGTTTAGGTACTTTGGAATTTACGAAACGTTAGAGGAGATACAGACAGGGAGCCTGTAGTACGGTGTCCATATGAGGAACCGGTAGTGCGGTGTCCATATTAGGACAGCCTCAGAGGTGGATTTGTTTAGCTTTTGGATAGGTTGTAGGGCTCCGGCTGTGTTCATTGCTCCTGGTCCAGGAGGCCATCTATGTGTAGGCTTTTGTCCCAACTCAGCAGTAACACACCTGTTTCAGCTAATCAAGGTTTTTATATGTCTTTAAATCAGCCTTGTCCTTTCAGGCTTTTTCCAATGCTTGGTACTGTATATTTTGTACATTCGTAGTTCTTTTACCTGGTAATTACGGATAATTACATTTTTGGAACTGTAGTGTTACACTGTGTTGTATCATCAGGCTGTTCTACTGTCATGCAAAATGCACTCTAATATCTGCACAGAACCTTTTACTGAAATCAACATTTCCCCGAAAGCTTATGTCTATACGGAATTTTGACTTTTTTTTCTTCTTTTCTTCAAAAGCTATTTCATGGGGTGCTGATTTTAAGCCCTGTCCCACACAGAAGCGATAATCTCCCAATTAAACCTTTGCAGTTCAGACCAGAGTGGAGGACTGTTCCAGGTGGCCACGTTCTGGCACATGTCTGCATGTACATAAGTA
Organism: Salvelinus fontinalis; assembly: GCF_029448725.1. Taxonomy (NCBI): domain Eukaryota; kingdom Metazoa; phylum Chordata; class Actinopteri; order Salmoniformes; family Salmonidae; genus Salvelinus; species Salvelinus fontinalis. Next base: position 31,060,008 of record NC_074702.1, on the reverse strand, counting down.
TACATTCTATAGCTTCGAGAGTACATGAGCTACTGTACTTCATGAGCTACTAAAACAGTGTCACAGCTGCCTAAATTCTATATATTTAATGATCAAGTGAAAATCACTCTGGCAATTGATAATATAACATGAAATAAGTGCTCTGATAAACACATCATGAGGCATAAACGAAGGGTTTATAGCCCCTTTATAACACGTTCCCTCTAGCAGAGTGATCTGCAAGTGATAGTACAGCAGATACAAACACTAGCCTGCATTCACATGGACGCACGCATACACACACACACACGCACGCACGCACGCACGCACGCACGCACGCACGCACGCACGCACGCACGCACGCACGCACGCACGCACGCACGCACGCACACACACACACACACACACACACACACACACACACACACACACACACACACACACACACACACACACACACACACACATTGCCTCAGCTGTGATCCTCAACGGGGCTGAGCTCAGGCAGACGTCACAAAACAAGACAACAGACAATTAAAGAGCAGCCTGGAGTCAATCCAGGGCTTTAATGAAAGTCCAGTTTCCCCTGCCCCAGGTAACTGCTCGACGTGATTGTATCTGTGGAACAATTACACTGTCACAATCAAAGGAAACTGACTTTAAATAGTCTGTTAAGTCCCGTCGTGGGGCTAACAACCACTCATTTCTTTCCCACAGTGTCACAAAGGCCCTGAATCCCCCCTTTGTTCTGCAGATCATCTGCCTCTAAATAGATTGCTTGGCGTTACTCTTCAGGCACTTAGATGGCCATGCTTCTTAAAGGGCCCAGCCCACCACAGCCCCGAGGGCATGCGAGGAGCACAAGCAGCCGAGATGATATCCCTCTCCGACTAGGGTTCCCAAATCACCTCCTCACTCAGTCTCAACCTCTAATGTTGAATTATTGTGTAAACCATTCTGTTATATATTACGACGTCTTTGTTAGGCCCCAATGTCTTTGTGGTGGTTTTTACCCCATGTGTTTTCTGGAAGGCCCTGGTTGCTCGAGGCCCAAAGGTAAATTGTAATCCTGAAAACAGTTTGTGCCGCAGGAGGCTAGTCCCTTTTTTCTTTATAGAGTTATTACATAGCCTCGTTCGAGGATGAAACGTATCCACTTAATTTTAACGCTCTGCAGATTTTGATTTTCCTTTTACCTTATACGTTAGTACCTGTTCCATGTTTAACATCAATTCAAGGTATAAGGGTAATTAGAGAAGACACAGGAGAAAAAGACAGTGTCCTGTAGTTTCTCCTCCATAGTTTAATGATTTGCCAGCCTGCCCAACATGTGGCATGTCTGGAATGTTTGTTCCCTCTATTGAGAGTATGAGAGTTATTGTGTCAAGAGGAGGAAGAAAAGGACCTACCCGGCCTACCTCAGTTCACACAGACACACACAGATGCACACACACACATGTACACAGACTCGGAAACACACACACACACACACAAACTGATTGTATAGGTGAGGTGCCCACTGATAGATGTTAGTGGAGATATGAGTGGGTATAATGATTTGAGATGATCAGCTAGTTGATCCATGTTGCGAGTCTAGTTTGAGAGCTGTTTTTACTTCACCTGATTCATCACTGTACAGAAACACACAGTAATGGGTTACATTCATTTTTTTCTCTTCCTCCTCTCGCCTACTTTTTAAAGTCTCCCCCCCCCCCTCTCTGTCTTACTCTCTCTCTCTTCCCTCTCTTCATTCACTCTCTCTGTCCCTGGGACACCCCATTCATTAATTTTTTTATTAAACTTCAGCGCTCTCTGAGACTCATTTCCTCTCTCAGACCCTTTCCTGTGGCTTGTCGCGGAACACAGAGCACGCTCGGAGTTTCCCAGAGGCTGGCAGGGGTCGGGGTGGGGATGGTGTTGGGGGATACGGTAGGGTTTGGTATGGGATGGGGAGGGGAGGGAGGGAGGGAAGGAAGGAATGGTGGGATATGATTTGGGGAAGCTCTCCCACTTAGCCGACTCAGCTGTTCCACTGTTCATACCAGACCCTATTCCTTTGCTCCATGAGCTACCAAAACGGTGCAGGCATAGATGCGGGAGACAAGGTGGAGTCCTGGTTAAAATTGAGACGAAGAGAAAACCGAACGTCGCTCCCCTCTATTCTATTGGCAAATGTCCAGTCACTCGAGAATAAGATTGATGAGCATCGTTTGAGAGTCTCCTATTAGAGATACTTGAAAAGCTACAATATTATGTCTTACTCAGTGGAGGCTCCTCAGAGGAGGAAGGGAAAGACCATCCTACTCAATGAATTTCATAAAAACAAAAACAGTGAAACATTTAAAAAGTTATCAATTTTAGATAAAACTTTACTAACCATATTCCCATGTCACCAAATAATTTATTAAAACACACTGTTTTGCAATGAAGGTCTACAGTAGCCTCAACAGCACTCTTTAGGTTAGCACCATTGTGTAAGCGGAGGACAGCAATTTTCCATTCTCCTTTGGGTACATTGACTTCAATACAAAACCTAGGAGGCCCATGGTTCTCACCCCCTTCCATAGACTTACACAGTAATTATGATGACTTCCCGAGGATGTCCTCCAACCTATAATCTATTAATCTAGTACTGTAAGCAGTCGCTACAGCTAGTTAGCACTGCAGTACATAAAATGTGGTGAATAGTTGACTCAAAAAGAGAGAAAGACAATAGTTGAACAGTTTTGGACAAATTCATTTCTTAAAAAATTAAGGAGAAGCAGCAAGGAGAGCGAGAGAGATTTTTTCACTTTCACTTGCTTAGCTAGCTAGCTAGCTAATGTAGCCTATTCAAACACCCGGCTCAAACAGAAAGGAATGCTATTTAGCTAGCTGGCTAATGCTATCAAACACTGAATCACCAAGTCACGGTAAACATTTGGTTTTATTCATGTATTGCCAAACTGCTTGCTGTACACTGTACTACTGCATGACTGTAGCGGGTTTACTAAAGCGTTAGTTCTAGTAGATATGTTGACTATGACGTTAGCTAATATGGTGACATCAGCAACGATGGAGGCTGTGTGTAGCGGTTAGCGGATATGGCATGGTTTGGCTTGGAAAGGTGAGAGGAAGAGAGCGCGTAGATGAGAGAAGGAATTATACAACAAGCAAAGTGATGAGGCTGTTTGTATGTGGCTGCTATGAAGGTGATGCAGCTAGATGCAAGTCATTGGTGTGCAAGGCAGTATTGAATGTGTCACTGTCTGTCACCTTGATTACTCCGATTTGATTAGTCTCCTTGTCCCCGTCTTTATTACCAACATGTTTGAAGTTGACCACCATTGTCCCTGCTCCCAAGAGCTCCAAGGCAACCTACCTAAATAACTATTGCCCTGTAGCACTCACATCAGCTTTGAAAGGCTGGTCATGTCACACATCAACACCAACATCCTAGACACCCTAGACCCACTCCAATTTGTATATCACCCCAACAGATCCACAGACGACGCAATCTCAATTGCTCTTCACACTGCCCTCTCCCACCTGGAAAAGAGGGGAAATAATTATGTGAGAATTCTGTTCATAGACTACAGCTCAGCGTTCAACACCATAGTCCCCTCCAAGCTCATCACCAAGATAAGGACTCTGGGACTGAACACCTCCCTCTGCAACTGGATCTTGATGGGCTGGCCCCATGTGGTGATGGTAGGTGGTGATGGTAGGTGGTGATGGTAGGTAACACCTTTGCCACGCTGATCCTCAGCACAAGGGCCGCTCAGGCTGGTGTTCTAAATCCGCTCCTGTACTCCGTGTTTATCCACCACTGCATGGCCACGCACGTCTCCAACACCATCATCAAGTTTGCTCATGACACAACGGTGGTAGGCCTGATCACCGACTATAATGAGTCAGCCTACAGGTAGGAGGTCAGAGGCTTAGCAGCGTTGTGCCAGAACAACAACTTCTCCCTCAATGTAAGTAATACCAAGGAGCTGATCGTGGACTACAGAAGAAAGAGGGGAGAGCATGCCCCACCCACATCAACGGGTCTGTTGTGGAGCGGGTTTGAGAGCTTCAAGTTCCTTGGCGTCTAAATCACTAAGGACTTAACATGGTCCACACACACCCACACAGTAGTGAGTACCCATCAGGAGGCTGAAAAAATTTGGCATGGGCCCTCAGATCCTCAAAAGGTTTTACGGCTGCACCATCAAGAGCATCTTGGTATGACAAAAGCACCGCCCTTGAACGCAAAGTGCTACAGAGAGTGGTGCGGAAAGCCCAGTACATCACTGGGGCCGAGCTCCCTGCCATCCAAGACCTCTATATCAGGCGGTCAGAGGAAGGCCCGAAAAATTGTCAAAGACTCCAGCCACCCAAGCCATAGACTGTTCACTATGCTACCGTCTGGAAATTGGCTCTCGTACCGACAGGCTCCGAGACAGCATCTACCACCAAAATGACTGCTTAGCCAGACTGCTAAATAGGAAATTAATGGTACCGAACTTGCACTGACCCTAAACAAACTCAATATACTATATACAGTGCATTCGGAAAGTATTCAAACCCCTTGACTTTTTCCACATTTTGTTACATTACACCCTTATTCTAAAATGGATTAAATTGTATTTTTTCTTCATCAATCTACACACAATACCCCATAATGACAAAGCAAAAACAGGTTCATATCACATTCACTTAAGTATTCAGACCTTTTACTCAGTACTGTGTTGAAGCTCCTTTGGCAGCGATTACAGCCTTGAGTGCATTCGGAAAGTATTCAGACCCCTTCCCTTTCCACATTTTGTTACATTACAGGCTTACTCTAAAATCGATAAAATAACGTTTTTTCATTATCAATCAACACACAATACCCCATAATGACTAACGGAAAACAGGTTTTTGGAAATTGTTGGAAATTTATTACAAATAAAAAACAGAAATACCTTATTTACATAAGTATTCAGACTCTTTGCTATGAGACTCGAAATTGAGTTCAGGTGCATCCTGTTTCCATTGATCATCCTTGAGTTGTTTCTACAACTTGATTGGAGTTCACTTGTGGTAAATTCAATTGATTGGACATGATTTTGAAATGCACACACCTGTCTATACAAGGTCCCACGGTTGACAGTGCATGTCAGAGCAAAACCCAAGCCATGAGGTCGAAAGGAATTGTCTGTAGAGCTCAGAGACAGGATTGTTTCAAGGCACAGATCTGGGGAAAGATGCTAAAACATTTCTGCAGCATTGAAGGTCCCCAAGAACACAGTGGCCTCCATCATTCTAAAATGGAAGAAGTTTGGAACCACCAAGACTCTTCCTAGTGCTGGTCGCCCGGCCAAACTGAGAAATCGGAGGAGAAGGGACTTGGTCAGGGATGCGATGGTCACTGACAGAGCTCTAGAGTTCCTCTGTGGAGATGGGAGAACCGTTCAGAAAGACACTCCTCAGTAAAAGGCACATGACAGCACACTTGGAGATTTCCAAAAGGCACCTAAAGACTCTCAGACAATGAGAAACAAGATTCTCTGGTCTGATGAAACCAAGATGGAACTCTTTGGCCTGAATGGCAAGCATCACGTCTGGAGGAAACCTGGCACCATCCCTAAGTTGAAGCTTGGTGGTGGCAGCATCATGATGTGGGGATATTTTTCAGTGGTAGGGACTGGGAGACTAGTCAGCATTGAGGGAAAGATGATTGGGGCAAAGTACAGAGAGATCATTGATGAAAACCTGTTCCAGAGCTCTCAGGACCTCAGTCTGGGGCGACTGTTCACCTACCAACAGGACAACAACCCTAAACACAGAGCCAAGGCAAGGCAGGAGTGGCTTCGGGACAAGTCTCTGAATATTCTTGAGTGGCCCAGCCAGAGCCCGGACTTGAACCCGATCGAATCCCTCCTAGGATCTGCAGAGAAGATTGGGAGAAACTCCCCAAATACAGGTGTGCCAAACTTTCAGCATCATACACAAGACTTGAGGCTGTAATCGCTGCCAAAGGTGCTTTAACAAAGTACTGAGTAAAGAGTGAATAATCGTTTTTTTACTTATTGTGTACATAATGTTGCTGCTACCGTCTCTTATGACCGAAAATAACTTCTGGACATCAAAAAAGCGATTACTCAACGCGGACTGGAAGAAACTTTTCCTTTAACGAGTCCGACGAGAAGGATATCCTGCTTTCACTGGAACAGGCCCAGATCCACGCCTTTTGCGTGAAGAAAAGAGGCCGGAAAAGAGGCCGCAGATCGGCACCCTTTTGAGAATCCGGAGGCGAGCGAGTAAACACCCATTGCCTTCCATTCTTCTTGCTAGAGTGCAATCATTGGAAAATTAAATTGATGAAATATGATAAAGATGATCCTACCAACGTGACATTAAAAACTGTAACATCTTATGTTTCACAGAGACATGACTGAATGAAGATACGAACAATATAGAGCTAGCGGGATTTTCCATGCACTGGCAGAACAGAGACGCTACCTCTGGTAAGACGAGAGGTGGGGGTGTGTGTCTTTTTGTCAATAACAGCTGGTGCATGAGGTCTAATATTAAAGAAGTCACGACGTATTGCTCACCTGAGCTAGAGTACCTTACGATAAGCTGTAGACCACACTATCTACCAAGAGAGTTCTCATCTGTATTATTCGTAGCCATCTGTTTACCACTACAAAGCAAAGCTGGCCTAAGACCGCACTCAACCAACTCTATAAGGCCATAAGCAAAGAATAAAATCCTCACCCAGAAGTGGCACTCCTAGTGGCCGGGGACTTTAATGCAGTCAAACTTAAATCAGTTTTACCAAAATTTTACCAGCATGTTACATGTGCATCCAGGGGAAAATCTTAGACCACCTTTACTACACACACAGAGATGCATACAAAGCTCTCCTCCACCCTCCATTTGGAAAATCTGACCATAGTTCTATTCTCCTAATTCCTGCTTACAAGCAAAAACTAAAGCAGGAAGTACCAGTGACTCACTCAATAGGTAAGTGGTCAGATGATGCGGATGCTACACTACAGGACTGTTTTGCTAGTAAAGACTGGAACATGTTCCGGGATTCATCCAATGGCATTGAGGAACACATCACCTCAGTCATCGGCTTCATCAGTAAGTGCATCGATGATGTCATCCCCACTGTGACTGTACGTACATATCCCAACCAGAAGCCATGGATTACAGGCAACATCCACATCGAGCTAAAGGCTAGAGCTGCCACTTTCAAGGAGCGGTAGACTAATCCGGATGCTTATAAGAAATCCCGCTATGCCCTCAGACGAACCATCAAACAAGTAAAGCGTCAATACAGGAATAAGATTGAATCCTACTACACCGGCTCTGACGCTCATCGGATGTGGCAGGGCTTGAAAACTATTACGGACTACAAAGGGAAACCTAGACGCGAGCTGCCCAGTGACGCAAGCCTGCCAGACAAGCTAAATGCCTTTTACACTCGCTTCGAGGGAAGCAACACTGAAGCATTCATGGGAGCACCAGCTGTTCTGGATGACTGTGTGATAACGCCCTCGGTAGCCGATGTGAACATTCACAAAGCGCTGGGCCAGCCTGATTACTAGGACATGTACTCAAAGCATGCGTGGACCATCTGTCAAATGTCTTCACTTACATTTTTAACCTCTCCCTGACCGAGTCTGTAATACCTACATGTTTCAAGCAGACCACCATAGTCCCTGTGCCCAAGGAAGCGAAGGTAACCAGCCTAAGTGATTATCGCCCCGTGGCACTCACGTCGGTAGCCATGAAGTGCTTTGAAAGGCTGGTCATGGCTCACATGAACAGCATCCTCGCTGAAACCCTAGACCCACTCCAATTCGCATACCGCCCCAACAGATCGACAGACGACGCAATCTCAATCGCACTCCACACTGCCCTTTCTCATCAAGACAAAAGGAACACCTATGTGAGAATGCTGTTCCTTGACTACAGCTCATCGTTCAACACCATAGTGCCCACGAAGCTAAGGACCCTGGGACTAAACAACTCCCTCTGCAACTGGATCCTGGACTTCCTGACGGGCCGCCCCCATGTGGTAAGAGTAGGCAACAACACGTCTGCCATGCTGATCCTCAACACTGGGGCCCCTCAGGGGTGTGTACTTAGTCCCTTCCTCTATTCCCTGTTCACCCACGACTGCATGGCCAAACACGACTCCACCACCATCATTAAGTTTGCTGATGACACAACAGTGGTAGCCTAAAATTATGTGAAATTATTGTAAGTTGCTTCAAACGGCAGAGGCCTCATCTATAAAGAAAGCACGTTGAAGGCATCAAGAAGGAGCTGTGACAGTATTGACAGAGAAATGACCTGGGAATTACACAGTAATTACACAATTCATTACTGCTACCTAGTTACTTCTATTACTAGATAGGTTGTTTACTTTGGCTAATTGGTCCAATTTGAATAACAATTAAGTACTTTGGGACAGAAAACCAAGCAAATAATCACATTTGCATCATACCCAATTGGGTCTGACTGCATTACCTGTTATGACATGATACTAAAGTGAAAGTAGAGGACTGGTAGAACATGTGCTCTTGAGATATTGTATTGTAGCCTTAAGTCTTACAAAATGTACTGTATACATTGGTCCTCAACCTTTGAGGCTGTGCTCAGTGCTTCAGGTGGAATACAACATGTGTATTGGTGCACCAGGGAGTAGGCCTAATGGCCCACTTCATGTACAGTGTGTGCAGTATGAACAAAGGGCACTTTCTGTTTAAAAAACTTTTTTTTAGTGGAGCACATTTTTGCACATTTTTGTTCAAAATCGGAAAAAATACTGGAGGCATGAATATTGTTTAGGTTTTTGTTAACAATACGATGGTTATGTAGGCGTTATAAAAGTCTTGAGTTGACCATGCTGATTAAGAGTAACCATTGGTAGTGTAATGTTATCTCGCTGGGAAAATGTACATGTTTAAGAGTGTATATTGATGTGTGTTTAATTGACCACGGCCACTGTTAAAGTGGGAATCAGCAGCGGAAACAATATCAAAGCATCACTGTTTAGCTAAAAAGCTGAGGTATGGGGTTGGAGAAATGTAGCACTCTCAAATTCATAGACAGAGCTATGGATGCAAGGACAAAATGATCGTTTTAACCATTTACTTCATTTACAAACACTGGAGTAAAACGAGCTTATATTTTGGTTCTGACGGGGTATGACAGTTGAACTAAGGTCATGAGGCATTTATAAGTTGTTCTTCAAGAATCAATGGGTACATATACATTTATATGTCCAAAAATGTGTGTAGCTGCTGCAGATTTCCCCTTCAACTACGGACAGACCAGTTACAGTATGTAAATAATATTGTACCAAAGCAATAGGAATTTCATACTGTATTGAGTAATAAAGACTTTTTGAAAAAAATACATTTGAAAAAAATGTATCAAATAAATATAAGACTCAAATCATCTGCCTCCCGTGTCTGTATCTGGGTCTCGCCTTGTGCCCTTAAAGAGACACCAGACCAGCTCGGCGGCAGAGATACAAGCTAGCTGCAATCAAGTCAGTATGGGACAAGTGGGTGGACCGCCGTCCGCTGTTTAACGTTGGGCACAGGGTTGTAAGTGTTGTTAAGCAGCTTATGCCATTTAGGGGCCACTGCCCCTTCAGGAAGTACATACCATCTAAACCCGCAAAATATCTGGGCTGCCTGTGATGCTGCTTCATCATATGCATGGAACTTGGAAGTGTATACGGGGAAGCCAGATGGAGGAGCCCCTGAGAAGAACCAAGGGATGCAGGTTTTCCTGGACGTGACACAGGGACTCCGTGGCCACAAGCTGAGACAGGAGCTCTTCAAGAGGAAGCTGACGATGGTAGGAATAGTACAAAAAGACAAGACAAAACTCCCACCTCAGCTGTTGAATACACGGAACAGGCCTATCAATTCCTCTAAGTTTGTGTTCACGGCCGGCACGTTCTTAGTGTCCTACGTGCCAAAGAAAGGCAAAAATGTGGTAGTCATGAGTACGCCGCACAGGGATACGAGAATCTGTGGCCAGGAACATCAAAAAACAGAAATCATAATGGATTACAATGCCACAAAAGGAGGGGTGGACAATTTAGACAAGCTGGTGACTGGCTACAAAAGAAGAACCCTACGCTGGCCACTTGTGATATTCCTAAAGCATCTTGGATGTCTCGGCGTACAACGCGTTTGTCATCTGGATGGCGTTGAACCCAGATTGGAACAGAGGGAAGCTCCAGAGGAGACGGCTCTTTCTCGAGGAGCTGGGCAAGGCATTTGATAGACCTCAAATCCAGAGGAGGCAACATATCCCAAGAACCCCAGCTTCTGCAGCCATTGTGAGGAGGATTCAGGAGGAGGATTCTGGTGCACCATCACCCCGACCCACAGAACCAACAACTCCAATACTGGAAGTAAGTGTGAGTGATGTTGTTGCGTGTGTCTGACTCTCCAACCTTGGCCAGCTGTAACTATAGATGTGAGTGAGTAAAATTCCTGAACTAAGTGTTTTCATCATTCTAGATTGCAGCCGGTAGCAACAAAAGAGGTGTGGACCCAAGAAGGACAGGAAGACACAGTACACATGCATCAAGTGCAATAAATATATTTGCAACACACACACACAGTAAAACTCTGTCCCTCATGTGGTGTGTAGACCAGCCTTCATTTATGTTCAATGTGGCTCATTTATCACTTCCATAAAATACTGCATTTAAAATTTGTCCTTCCAATTTGTTCAGTTCAAAGCAATAAACATCAATAGTGATGAAAACCTGTTTCATTTATATTTGTTCACGATAAACCTGATTTATTCCACCCATGTCTTGATTCCAAATTTTATTTAAAAAAACAAATAGAGCTTTTATTGCTAAATGTGATCATGCAGAGGTATTTTTACGCAAATTGTTATGGCTGTATTGTTTTAAAAACCCGATAATGTTATGGGTCCATCAGACCCACGAGCATTGGGTGAACAACAAAAACATGAACACCACAAGGGTTCAACTCTGCATCGTTGGGAAGGGCTTGTAAGCAATCATTTCGCTGGGAAGGTTACACCAGTTGTATTCGCGGCAACTGATGTGTGCATCATCAAGAGCCATAAATAGAGAGAAGGGATAATAACTACACCTATGCTATTTATATTACTCTGTTCATTTCTATTCATCTATCCCTCAGTAATTTTCCCCCCAATTTTTCAACGCCCTGCCATGCCAATCACAATACAACATCTTCCTGTAGATACTTCTATAAAGTTTTTTTTATAACGATACTTCCTGAAATGTTAACGAATATAAAATATTGGATGTTAATCCAATTGATTATCTTTGAAATGACTTACCTGGACAGAAATTAAACTGTTCATTGGACTGGGTTGGGGAGTAGTCAGTTACATGGACTCTGATAACAAAAATCTGTAAATGTAATCAGTTACGTTACCAGCGAAAACTTTGTAATCAGATTACAAATACTTTTGAAAAACTAGATTACTTTTTGGATTCATTTTACATTCAGGAAGGATGTTTACGGAAAAAGACATTGTGACACCTTTTTTTCCCCTCAATGACATTCGTTTCAGCATTGAAAAGTTTATGTCGGTTCCTCCTGAGCAGGTCAGAGACCACTATGTTGACACACCAAATGTGTTTGATTGATCCTTTTTTTATTCTTCTAATGCCTCTTAAGGGGAAAGTTATCCAAAAGTAACTGAAAGGAATCATATTATGTTACTGAGTTTGGGTAGCAGCAGGTAGCCTCACGGTTAGAGCGTTAGACCAGTAATCGTAATGGTCGCTGGTTCTAATAGCTGAGCCGACAACGTGAAAAATCTGTTGATGTGTCCTTGAGCAAGGCACTTAACCAGAATTTGCTCCAGGAGCGGCGCACTACTATGGCTGACCCTGTAAAACAACACATTTCACTGCACCTGACAATAAAACGTTATTTATTTTTATTATTTTGGACAGGTAACTAGTAAGTGTAACAGATTACATTTAGACAATAACCTACCCAACCCTGTTATTGAAGTATATCACATTTTTCTACAATCACTTTGGCGCTAATTTCAGAACCTTCTGGTCATTTTTCAAAACTCTAGACACAAAACTCAAAACGGTCATTACTTGTAACACAGGCTGTCCAATGTTCAAAACATTGCACTGTGCATTCATATCTTCAAAGAAACCTTGCACTTGCAGAATCATTGGTTCAAATAACAAATGTATCATGAAATACCATAGGAAACATTAATTTAGATCACCCACACACAAGATACCGATAGTTTCACTGTGTAGTTGTTTGTACAATCCTTAAAGATTGTTGGACAAAATATGTGATACATGTTTCATTATGGTACTACACCTAAATATATCACTGTAAAATGACTTATAGAGAGAATACCACAGACACAGTGGAATCATTGAACAAAATCTGAAATGTATTGATGAAATACAATAAAATCACAACATAGGTTTCTTTGAATCAAAGCAAAAATAATTAGCTACAAAAAAGAAAAAAACTACAGTAAAACATCAACTGCAGTGTTCCTCACCTGGCTTACTGTAAAAAGCAAAACAAAGAATTGATTACTGTACTACTAAATTTCCATCACCCTGTCTTGTGAATTTGGCAAGAGGTTCTCATCCACATCACAATGGATGTTTTCATTAGCTAAACATCTTGGGAAGAATCTTCAGGGATGGCAAATCCAGGCCTGACACTGGTCTGTCGTGATGTCATTACATGCGTCATCCATGGCCTGGAGAAAGGTGGCTTGTTCGTGAGAAAGCCTATCATATACCTTCCACCTCCATGTGGAGAAAAATTCCTCAATCGGGTTAAGGAAAGGAGAGTATGGGGGTAGTACAGGGTGTTAAATAGTGGATGGGCCTGAAACCATGCTTGCATCATTTGAGCATGGTGGAACCTGATATTATCCCACACAATGGCATAGGTCACGCTGTTGTGGAGGCAAAAGGGGGTCCTACCCAGTACTAGATAGGTGTACCTAATAAAGTGGCCGGTGTACAGTAATGTCAAATCTGAAAACATGGTCTGGAAAAGGGGTACATGGGGCCATAGAAACAGTGTCTGATAAAGAATCAAAATGGTGCCGACAGAGATGGTCGCCTCGCTTCGCGTTCTTAGGAAACTTTGCAGTATTTTGTTTTTTGATGTATTATTTCTTACGTTGTTACCCCAGGAAATCTTAAGTCTTATGACATACAGCCGGGAAGAACTATTGGATATAAGAGCAACGTAAACTTACCAACATTGCGACCAGGAATACGACCACCACCCAGGACAATGGATTTAATCCCAATAGCCGACTCAAAACAACGGCGCCGCAGAAGGGGTAGACGGAGCGGCCTCCTGGTCAGGCTCCGTAGACGTGCACCGCTCACCGCTCCCGAGTATACTACTTGCCAATATCCAGTCTCTTGACAACAAGGTAGACGAAATTTGAGCAAGGGTTGCCTTCCAGAGAGACATCAGAGATTGTAACATTCTCTGTTTCACGGAAACATGGCTCACTCGGGATATGTTATCAGAGTCGGTACAGCCACCCGGTTTCTTCACGCATCGTGCCTGACAGAAACAAACATATCTCTGGTAAGAAGAAGGGTGGGCGTGTATGCCTTATGATTAACGATTTGTGGTGTAATCATAACAACATACAGGAACTCGACTACAGCTGAGCATTTAACAACATAGTACCCTAAAAACCCGTCATTAAGAACGAGACCCTGGGTCTCAACCCCTCCCTGTGCAACTGGGTCCTGGACTTTCTGACGGGCCGCACCCAGGTGATGAGGGTAGGAAACAACATCTCCACCCCGCTGATCCTCAACACTGGGGCCCCACAAGGGTGTGTTCTCAGCCCTCTCCTGTACTCCCTGTTCACCCATGACTACGTGGCCATGCACGCCTCCAACTCAATCATCAAGTTGCAGACAACACTACAGTGGTAGGCTTGATTACTAACAATGACAAGATGGCCTACAGGGAGAAGGTGAGGGCCCTCAGAGTGGGGTGTCAGGAAAATAACCTCACACTCAACGTCAACAAAACAATGGAGATGATCGTGGACTTCAGGAAACAGCAGAGGGAGCACTCCCCTATCCATATCGACGGGACAGTAGTGGAGAAGGTGGAAAGTTTTAAGTTCCTTGGCATACACATCACGGACAAACTGAAATGGTCCGCCCACACAGACAGCGTGGTGAAGAAGGCACAACAGCGCCACTACAACCTCAGGAGGTTGAAGAAATTTGGCTTGTCACCGGAAGCACTCACAACCTTTTACAGATGACCAATCGAGAGCATCCTGTCGGGCTGTAGCAACTGCTCTGCCCACAACCGTAAGGCTCTCCAGAGGGTAGTGCGGTCTGCACAACGTATCACCGGGGTCAAACTACCTGCAACCCAGGACACCTACATCACCAGATGTCACAGGAAGGCCAAAAAGATCAACAAGGACAACAACCAACCAAGCCACTGCCTGTTCACCCTGGTATCATCCAGAAGGCGAGGTCAGTACAGGTGCATCAAAGCTGGGACCGAGATACTGAAAAACAGCTTCATCAGACTGTTAAACAGCCATCACTAACATTGATTGAGTGGCTGCTGCCAACATACAGACTCAAATCTCTAGGCACTTTAATAATGATTAATTGGATGTAATAAATGTATCGCTAGTCACTTTAAACAATTCCACTTTATATAATGTTTACATACCTTAAATGACTCATCTCATATGTATATACTGTACTCTATACCATATACTGCATCTTGCCTTTGCCGCACGACCATCACTCATCCATATATATTTTTATGTACATATTCTTATTCATCCCTTTACACTTGTGTGTATAAGGTAGTTGTTGTGAAATTGTTAGATTACTTGTTAGATATTACTGCACTGTCGGAACTAGAAGCACAAGCATTTCGCTACATTTGCATTGACATCTGCTAACCATGTGAAGGTGACCAATAAATTTGATTTGATTTGAATGGCGATGAAATGTTACATCCATAGATAATGTAGTCCAATTAGTCCAATTAGTTCATGTTCCACGATAATTGGTGTCAATGGATCTCGTTTTCCTGAAACGTTCATGATCTAAACATGGAATATTGTTTGTCAGTTTCCATAAAACGATCAAATCAAATTGTATTAGTCACATGTCATGTTCTGACCTTAGTTTCTTTTTTATGTCTTTGTGTTAGGTTGGTCAGGGCGTGAGTTGGGGTGGGCAGTCTATGTTCTTTTTTCTAGGTTGTTTGTTTTTCTATGTGTTTGGCCTGGTCTGGTTCCCAATCAGAGGCAGCTGTTTATCGTTGTCTCTGATTGGGAGCCATATTTAGGTAGCCTGTTTTCCATTGTGTGTTGTGGGTGGTTGTTTCCGTTTCAGTGTTTTCACCATTCGGGACTGTTTCGGTTTTCATTTTGATTCGCTTGTTCTTTTTGTATTTTGTATTCATTCTCATTAAAAGTTATTATGGATACGTACCACGCTGCACATTGGTCCGATGTTTCCTACTCCTTCTCAGACGAAGAGGACGTAAGCCGTTACATAACATGTGCCGAATACAACAGGTGTAGATTTTACAGTGAAATGCTTACTTACGAGCCCCTAACCAAAAAGCATTTTTTTTATTTTTTTTTATTATAAATACTCTAAAAAGAAATACAAAAATAAAAATAAAAATATAACTAACAAATACGGATAATAATAAGAAATAAAAGTAATTAGTAAATAAAGAGCAGCAGTAAAATAACAATAGCGAGATTATATACAGGGGGGTAGTGGTACAGAGTCAATGTGCGGGGGCACCGGTTAGTTGAAGTAATATGTACATGTAGGTAGAGTTATTAAAGTGACTATGAATAGATGATAACAACAGAGAGGAGCGGTGGTGTAAAAAAGGGCGAGGGGTGGGGCAATGCAAACAGTCTGGGTAGCCATTTGATTAGGTGTTCAGGAGTCTTATGGCTTGGGGGTAGAAGCTGTTTAGAAGCCTCTTGGACCTAGACTTGGCAATCCGGTACCGCTTGCCATGCGGTAGCAGAGAGAACAGTCTATGACCAGGGTGGCTGAAGTCTTTGACAATTTTTGGGGCGTTCCTCTGACACCGCCTGGTATAGAGGTCCTGGATGGCAGGGAGCTTGGCCCCAGTGATATACTGGGCCGTTCGGACTACCCTCCGTTGTGTCTTGTGGTCGGACGCTTAGCAGTTGACATACCAGGTAGTGATGCAACCAGTCAGGATGCTCTCGATGGTGCAGCTGTAGAACTTTTTGAGGATCTGAGGACCCATGCCAAATCTTTTCAGTCTCCTCAGGAGGAATAGGTTTTGTCGTGCCCTCTCCATGACTGGCTTGGTGTGCTTGTACCATCTTAGTTTGTTGGTGATGTGGAGACCAAGGAACTTGAAGCTCTCAACCTGCTCCACTGCAGCCCCGTCGATGTTAATGGAGAAGTGCTCGGTCCTCTTTTCTCTTTTTCCTGTAGTCCACAATCATCTCCTTTATCTTGATCACGTTGAGGGGGAGGTTGTTGTCCTGGCACCACACTGCCAGGTCTCTGACCCCCTCCCTATAGGCTGTCCCGTCGTTGTCGGTGATCAGGCCTACCACTGTTGTGTCATCAGCAAACTTAATGATGGTGTTGGAGTTGTGCCTGGCCGTGCAGTTATGAGTGAACAGAGAGTACATGAGGGGACTGAGTGTTGAGGATCAGTGTGGTGGATGTGTTGTTACCTACCCTTACCACCTGGGGGTGGCCCATCAGGGAGTCCAGGATCCAGTTGCAGAGGGAGGTGTTTAGTCCCAGGGTCCTTAGCTTCTTGATGAGCTTTTGGGCACTATGGTGTTGAACGCTGAGCTGTAGTTTAGTAAACAAATCGGGCAAGTCCAGCGGAAATGTCGGACAAAAATTTCAAAAGGTTATATTACTGGTCGTAGAAACAAATCAAACGATGTATAGAATCAATCTTTAGGATGTTTTTATCATAAATGTTCAATAATGTCCCAACCGGAGAATTCCATTGTCTGTAGAAAAGCAATGGAACGAGAGCTACCTCTCATGTGAATGCGCATGACTGAGCTCGAGGCTGCTGGCAGACCTCTGACTCATTCCCCTCTCATTCAGCCCCCCTTCATAGTAGAAGTATCAAACAACATTCTAAAAACAGCTGTCATTTAGTGGAAGCCCTAGGATGTGCAACATAACCAATATCCCACTGTATATTCAATGGGGACGAATTTAAAAACTACAAACCTCAGATTCCCACTTCCTGTTTGGATTTTTTCTCAGGTTTTTGTCTGACATATGAGTTCTGTTATACTCACAGACATCATTCAAACAGTTTTAGAAACTTCAGAGTGTTTTCTATCCAATAATATACATATATTAGCATCCGGGACTGAGTAGGAGGCAGTTTACTTTGGGCACGCTTTTCATTCAAACGTGAAAATGCTGCCCCCTATCCATAAGAAGTTTCCCTGCGTTAAAGTCCCCGGCTACTGGGAGCGCCGCCTCTGGGTGAGCGTTTTCTTGTTTGCTTATGGCGGAATACAGCTCATTCAATGCTGTCTTAGTGCCAGCCTCTGACTGTGGTGGTATGTAAACATCTACGAAAAATACAGATGAAAACTCTCTAGGTAGATAGTGTGGTCTACAACTTATCATGAAATACAAAAAAATTGTAATGAAATTAATAGACAGTCATCTCAGATGTAATGTGTGAATTGCATTTTGAAATGGTAATACTTTGATGTTAAGTTGTGTCATTTTGAACAGATGATTTTAGTTCAATGAACAAATTATCTTAGCTTTATGTGTATTGTATCCAAGCAATTTTAAAAAGTGTTAGAGATTTGAAAAATGTGCATTTTGATTTGTTGTGAGTTTTGTGTCTCGAGTTTTGGAAAATGACATCAAGGTTATGAAATGAGTGCCAAAGTGATTGTAAAAAACTGTAAAGTGATTGTCAATGTCGATCTGGACATTTGGGAGTTAATCAGATGGGTGACCAAACTTCATAGTCTGTTGTTGATGTAAGGTTAAAGGCACATGAACATATGAGGTTTAAAATGTTGAGGATAATGCATTGTGGGCTTTACAACTGTGTGTGTGTGTGTGTGTGTGTGTGTGTGTGTGTGTGTGTGTGTGTGTGTGTGTGTGTGTGTGTGTGTGTGTGTGTGTGTGTGTGTGTGTGTGTGTGTGTGTCTGCATGTGTGTGTGTCTGTGTGTGTCTGTGTGTTTGTCTCTCTGCATCTGTGTGTATGTGTGTGTATGTGTGTGTGTCTCTGCATGCGTGTGTGTGTGTGTGTCTCTCTGTGTGTGTAGAGAGAATTAGGGGCTAACCTCAGCAGCTTTAAGAAACATGTACAGTAAGAAACACATAATGATACTTGCATGGTCTTTAAATAAACTACCTGAGTACTTTTTGGCACAGGCCCCAGTTTTTACTAGGTTTATTTTCTTTGCTCAAATGGTGTACATTGCACACTGGGGCAAAAGCCGTTGACATGAGGGACTCAGGCCAAAATCTGAGCAGTGGAATTACCCAAGTGAATGGTTATATATGAAGTGGCCTGAGTATTGCTTGTAAATTAGTACAATAACAAATATATCAGTGCAGTTTGTACACGACTCTGGCCAGTGAAGTGCAGTTGTTGTCAAAGAATGGTCTGATCAGTGAGAATTGGATAGCGTTCCTCAAATAGTAACGTGGCGGTGGTTGTGTTACAACTGGTCTGTCATTAGGTCTTCCGCCTTATAACCCCCACAGTGACTCTGTGACACTCCATTTTGTGGATTTGCCTCTACCATGGCTATGGTTATCTATTTAACATTAGCCTATGTTATAAGGTAGAAGTACCCGGGCACTTTTTTAAAGGTGATCAAAGTGCCTAACTCACAACATGACACTCCCTTCTCCCACTCTCCCTCCCTTCCCCCTCTCTCCCTAGCCAGTCTGATGAGCTACAGTAAAGGAGGTAGTGTTACCTTCAGGACATATGGTGCCCGACAGGATTCATCATTACACAACAGTCCATTTCCCCTGCCTCTGCAGATTGCAAGCTGTTAGCTTAACGAGGTGCATGCCAGTGCTGAAGTTTGGGAGACAGATTGGGCCTCCTGCTAACTGGGTCCACCGCAGTCGAAAGACCTCACCCCGCCAGCCCTCCAGGCGAGCCGTTGGAGCAACCTGACTCTCTTTGCATAATTTAAAACCCACAGCTATCCTTTTGATGACACACAGCACCGGCGTATCTCATCACTTTCTTTCAAATACATACGTCAGAAGTTCCCAAAAACGTAAACAATACACAAAAATATCTATCTCTTAAATATTTTTAAAGTCCATGACGTTGAGTACTAAACTCACAACTGAAAGTCTGTTATTAGGGACCGTTTACATTTTCAAGAGTTTTGATCAGTGCAAATGACAAAGTTTAGCTGCTGTGTTGTGTATTGATTCAACATGAGATACCGAATTTATAATGAAGTAACCATGTCCTTCTTGGTTCCTAGTTCACATTTTTACTCTAATCGAGCTTAGTGCTAAAACCACTGAGTATTGAGCTCATCCTGCAAATTGTCTGTTTATTTTCTTTCGGATCCAACCCAAACAGGAGACTCCATTTATTTTCTTTCGGGGAGAGTGTATTCTCTGGGATATTCTCTGCCACTGAGATTGTTTGGAGAGGGGTTTCGTTTTGCAACCCCCCTCCCCATGAGGGAAGTGTCCAATGGTGTGAAATCTCCTCTGAAGACTGGGGTGATTCCCGCCTGTCTTGCTGTGGTGATAAGTCGTGATAGTATTATCAGTTAAGGCTTCACACTGCTCAGACACAGAGGGCCTCACTTTGCAGACAGGAGGGAGGGAGTCCTGGAATTGTCTTTGAACGTGTACAGAACTTTTGCAGAATGTGCGTGTCATATCTTTGCGGGCCGTTGTGTTTATGATTTTGCGACGAAGACAAGGTTTGTTCTGGGAGCGAGGCGCTACTCTGTGGTTTGTGTGACAGGGATGTGAACGTGTGTAAGTGTTTCTGAAGATAAGAACAGATAGTACAACTACAAAAAAGTTCATGAAGATCATTTTTTATTTTTTATTATGATTCTTATCACAAGGTCACCTTATCGGGCCATCTTCAAGGTGTGCTACTTCGTTGTGTTATGTGTCGCATTACAGAAAAGTTACTTCACCTTCACCTTGGAATATTTCTCCCAGTTCAGTCAGAGATCTTGGGGAATTTCCTGCTCAGGTTCACGTCAGGTCTCAGTTGTATAATATTGGGAAATCACGATTAATCACATCGTTTGTTTAATTCATGATGTACTTAACCTTCCATTTTGTAATATCAGATGTTAAATACAAGCAGCTAAACAAACAGTTGAAATAAGGCTTAGTTTAAAAGTGTGCTTTAGAATCACTGTTTATTGTCATAAAATAGAGTTTAGTTAATTTAAGCCTTATTCTTATATCATTATGCATTGTGTTAGTTTAGGAATATGTTAACTATGTGTGTTTAAATGAATTCCATGCTAATATATACTCTCTTCATTAGATTGGGGGGGGGTTTGTCCACCAAAGCACCTTCATGGCCATTATTCAAGCAAAATGTTATCACAGAGAAAAGACATGAGAATATGATTAAACTCAATTAGAGGTCCATTTGACCCTTTGTTTGAGCGAGGCCTCAATACAGACACAGAACAAGGCCAGAGAGGCCTATGCTTACTGACTAGGCGTTAGCTAGGAGCTAGTTGGTTGAGACAACATAACAGGTCCACAGTAAACCACTCTCCCAAGGACAGTTCAGATCTTGTGTTGATAAGTCTCTTACTCTTGTGGTGCTTTTTTGATAGTTGTGAATTATTACAGTCAGGGGTATTGTTAGTAACTCTCTAATTTTGCAGGATCATAATTGATAACAGGTGTGTGTGGAGGAAGTTTTTTGAAGTTCTGTATTTTTTCCCCCTCTGCAGTGAACTGAGGTCATCGTCCCATGCACGCCTCGGTTGGAGAGCTTCCCTCTTCTTAATTCCACGCGTTCCTCTGCCGTCTTAAATGAGTTTGCGGTCTTTCATCCTCTTTGCTGGAGGTGGAGGACACCACAAGCACCACTGTCTCTCCAGCTGGGATGTGACGCAACGCACCGCATTCCTCTTTCTGCTCCGGTCACTCTGTGTCTGCTGTTCCCCTCAGTGGAGACTCCACAGACTTCGTCCTAGCCAAGCCGTGTTGGGAATGGGACTGAGAATGGGGTTAGGATTGGCCGGGGGAGAGGGAAGGGGGAGGGATATTGGATTAGAAAAAGACAGGGGGAATAAATCTCTCTCAGTGGCGCTCCACTCTATCTCACATCCACACGATTTATGATGTTTAACAGAGGCAAATAAAGTTAAAGGGGGAAAAAAACAACTTATGAAATTGTGCTCTTCAGAATTATTTGCTCTCTTTTGCAGCCTGTCTTGAGTTAGCACAGCCTCCTGCTCACTGCTCCATGGCTGATTGATTGTGAAGCTTGCGATGTGTGAGAGTTTAGCTGTTTTTCCAGATGAGGTTAGTGTTGCTGCCCTGAAACACAAGTGAAGGGAGAGAGAGAAGAAGGGAAAAAAACAGAGTGGGATTTAATGGGTAAATCCCAGTTAGATAAATTAATATTCACTGGCTGGAGGGTGAGGTAGTGAACCCCTCCCTGGAAAATATTTTGACCAATTTATGTGCAACTAAATAGATGGTAAGTATTTCCAGTTTACCGTTTAATTGCAGTCAGCTGGAACGTGTTGCGTTTTTGACACATCAGTGAGAGAGAGGGAGGGAGAGAAGGGGACTGAAACTCTTTCACAAACACCTACATGCACATATACACACACAAAACAGACATACACACCATTCTCCTCACTGTGAAGGTGCAGCAGGTGTGCTCGGACTGTGGTGTTTTGGTCCAATTCTTTTCAGAGCCATGACTCAAGGGCACTCACAACACCTCACACTTTCCATCAGTCTGGCTTTCTAAATTCGGTGAGTGACCCTGCACACACTTTTCAGCAAAGACAAAGGGACAAACCATACGACAATCTGAAATGTGACTGATAATATTGAGCGTGCGTGTATCAAATCAAATTAGATTTGTCACATGCGCCGAATACAACAGGTGTAGGTAGACCTTACAGTGAAATGCTTACTTACAAGCCCTTAACCAACAATGCTGTTTTAAGAAAATACCCCCCCCCCCCAAAAAAAGTAAGAGATAAGAATAACAAATAATTAAACATCAGCAGTAAATAGCAATAGCGGGGCTATATACAGGTGGTACCAGTACAGAGTCAATGTGCGGGTGCACCGGTGTCAAAGTAATTGAGGTAATATGTACATGTAGGAAGATAGATGATAACAGAGAGTAGCAGCAGTGTATAATACGGGGGGGGGGGCAATGCAATAGTCTGGGTAGCCATTTGATTAGCTGTTTAGGAGTCTTATGGCTTGAGAGTAGAAGCTGTTAAGAAGCCTCTTGGACCTAGACATGGCGCTCCGGTACCGCTTCCGTGCGGTAGCAGAGAGAACACTCTATAGCTGGAGTCTTTGTCAATTTTTAGGGCCTTCCTCTGACAACTGGTATAGAGGCCCTGGATGTCAGGAAGCTTGGCCCCTGTGATGTGCTGCGCCGTACGCACTACTCTCTGAAGTGCCTTGCGGTCGGAGGCCGAGCAGTTGCCATACCAGGCAGTGATACAACCCGTCAGGATGCTCTCGATGGTACAGCTGTAAAACGTTTTTAGGATCTGAGGACCCATGCCAAATCTTTTCTGTCTCCTGAGTGTCACGCCCTGATCTGTTTCACCTGTCCTTGTGATTGTCTCCACCCCCCTCCAGGCGCCGCCCTTCTTCCCCGTTAACCCCTTTGTATTTATACCTGTGTTTCCTATCTGTCTGTGCAAGATCGTCTTGTTTGTCAAGCTTGCCAGTGTTTTGTACTGTCAGCTCTTGTCTTATCCCCAGCCTCTTTTTCTTGCCCTCCTAGTTTTTGACATTTGCCCATCCTGACCCTGAACCAGCTCACCTGGATCGGCGTGGTGGATGTGTTGTTACACACCCTTACCTCCTGGGGGTGGCCCGTCAGGAAGTCAAGGATCTAGTTGCAGAGGGTGATGTTTAGGCCCAGGGTCCTTAGCTTAGTAATGAGCTTTGATGGCACTATGGTGTTGAATGCTTAGCTGTAGTCAATGAACAGCATTTTCACATATGTGTTCCTTTTGTCCAGGTGTGAAAGGCCAGTGTGGAGTGCTATAGCGATTGCATCATCTGTGGATCTGTTGGTGCGGTATGCAAATTGGGGTGAGTCTAGGGTTTCTGGGATAACGGTGTTGATGTGAACCATGACCAGCCTTTCAAAGCATTTCATGGCAACAGACGTGAACGGGTCGGTAGTCATTTAGGCAGGTTACCTTAGTGTTCTTGGGCACAGGGACTATGGTGGTCTGCTTGAAACATGTTGGTATTGCACTCAGACAGGGAGAGGTTGAAAATGTCAGTGAAGACACTTGCCAGTTCGCATGCTCAGAGTACACGTCCTGGTAATCCGTCTGGCACTGCGGCCTTGTGAATGTTGACCTGCTTAAAGGTCTTACTCACATCGGCTGCGGAGAGCGTGATCACAACGTCATCCTGAACAGCTGATGCTCTCTTGCATGTTTCAGTGTTACTTGCCTCAAAGCGAGCATAGAAGTTATTTAGCTCTTGATTCCGTTTTTAGTGTCAGCATCGGTCTGTAGTGGTATGTAGATATCTACAAAAAATACAGATGAAAACTCTCTAGGTTGATTGCGTGGTCTACAGTTTATCATGAGATACTCTAGCTCAGGCGAGAAAAACCTTGAGACTTCCTTAGATATTGTGCACCAGCTGTTGTTTACATATATGCATAGGCCCCAACCCGTGTCTTACCAGAGGCTGCTGCTCTATGCTGCCGATAGAGTATATAACCCGCCAGCTGTATGTTCTTAATGTCGTTGTTCAGCCATGACTCGGTGAAACATAAGATATTACAGTTTTTAATGTCCCGTTGGTAGGATATACGTGCTTTCAGGTCTTCTCATTTATTTTCCAGTGATTGAATGTTAGCTAGCAAGATGGAAGGTAAAAGCAGATTAGCCACTTGTTGCCTGATCCTCACAAGGCACCCTGATCTTTTTCTGCGAAATCTCTGTTTCCTTCTCCAGTGAATGCTGGGGATCTGGGCCTTGTCGGGTGTCTGTAGTATCTCCCTCCCGTCCGACTCATTTAAACCTCTCTAGGGTACGTGGGACGGTAGCGTCCCACCTGACCAACATCCAGTGAAATTGCAGAGCTCCAAATTCAAAAACAGAAATACTGATTATAAAAATTCAGAAAACATACAAGTGTTATACATAGGTTTAAAGATTAACTTCTTGTGAATCCAACCCCAGTGTCAGATTTCAAAAAGGCTTTACGGCGAAAGCATACCATGCGATTATTTGAGAACATCGCCCCTCTGACAAATCATTACAAACAGTAACCAGCCAAGTAGAAGAGTTACACAAGTCAGAAATTGAGATACAATTAATAACTTACCTTTGATGATCTTCATATGGTTGCACTCAGAAGACATTCATTTACTCAATAAATGTTTGTTTTGTTTGATAAAGTCTCTCTTTATATCCAAAAACCTCCGTTTTGTTTGCCCGTTTTCTTCAGTAATCCACAGGCTCAAACACAGTCACAACAGGCAGACAAAAAAATCCAAAATTGTATCCTTTAAGTTCATAGAAATATGTCAAACGATGTTTATATTCAATCCTCGGGTTGTTTTTAGCCTAAATAATCGATAATATTTCAACCGGACAATAACAACGTCAATATAGAAGGTAAACAAGAAAGGTGCGCTCTCGGGATTGCGCATGAAAAAGCTCTGTGACACTTTAGGGTCCAGTCATTCAGACTGGTCTTACTCCCTAATTTTTCAGAATACAAGCCTGAAACTATTTCTAAAGACTGTTGACATCTAGTGGAAGGCATAGGAACTGCAATTTGAGTCCTAAGTCAATGGATGCTATAATGGCATTGAATAGAAAACTTCAAAAATTAAAAAAATCCTACTTCCTGGATGGATTCTTCTCAGGTTTTTGCCTGCCTGTAACGGCGGTCCTCCTCCTCTTCTACCGAAAAGGAGGAGTAGTGAGCGAACCAAGGCGCAGTGGAGTTTAACGACATAATTTATTTAACAAAACACGAAAATGACTAAACTAACAAAACAACAAACGGTGTAGACAGACCTATACGACGAACTCACATAAAACAAGAAGAACGCACGAATAGGACAATTAGACTACACAAACCGAACAAACCGTAACAGTCCCGTATGGTGCAAACAATTACACAGACACGGAAGACAATCACCCACAACGAACACTGTGACAACGCCTACCTAAATATAACTCTTAATTAGAGGAACGCCAAACACCTGCCTCTAATTAAGAGCCATACCAGGCAACCCAAAACCAACACAGAAACAGAAAACATAGAATGCCCACCCAACCTCACGTCCTGACCAACTAACACACATAACAAACTAACATAAATAGGTCAGGAACGTGACATAACCCCCCCCCCCCATAAGGTGCGAACTCTGGGCGCACCAGCACAAAGTCTAGGGGAGGGTCTGGGTGGGCATCTGACCACGGTGGTGGCTCAGGCTCCGGGCGAGGTCCCCACCCCACCATAATCAATCCTAACCTCCCTCTCCCCCTAAAAATGTCCACCCTCAATTTACCCCCACAAAATCCTTTTAGTAACATCAATGACATGGACAACACCGGGACAGAGAGATAAATCAACACAGAGGGATAGCACCAGACAGAGGGATAGATCAGAAAATAGAGGTAGATCAAGATAGAGAGGGAGATCACGATAGAGGGGCAACTCCGGACTGAAAGGCAGCTCCGGACAGAGAGACAGCTCTGGACTGAGGGGCAGTTCTGGGTATATAGCCGTTTCAGGCTGAAGGGGAGCTCATGGCTGACTGACGAATCTGGACGCTCATGGCAGGCTGACGGCTCTCGACGCTCATGGCAGGCTGACGGCTCTCGACGCTCATGGCGGGCTGACGGCTCTCGACGCTCATGGCTGGCTGACGGCTCTCGACGCTCATGGCTGGCTGACGGCTCTCGACGCTCATGGCTGGCTGACGGCTCTCGACGCTCATGGCTGGCTGACGGCTCTCGACGCTCATGGCTGGCTGACGGCTCTCGACGCTCATGGCTGGCTGACGGCTCTCGACGCTCATGGCTGGCTGACGGCTCTTGACGCTCATGGATCGCTGGCGGCTCTGGCAGATCCTGTCTGGTTGGCGGCTCTGGCAGATCCTGTCTGGTTGGCGGCTCTGGCAGATCCTGTCTGGTTGGCGGCTCTGGCAGATCCTGTCTGGTTGGCGGCTCTAGCGGCTCCTGTCTGGCGGGCGGCTCTAGCGGCCCCTGTCTGGCGGGCGGCTCTAGCGGCTCCTGTCTGGCGGACGGCTCTGTAGGCTCATGGCAGACGGGCGGCTTTGCAGGCTCATGGCAGACGGGCGGCTTTGCAGGCTCATTGCAGACGGATGGCTCAGACGGCGCTGGGGAGACGGATGGCTCAGATGGCGCTGGGGAGACGGATGGCTCAGATGGCGCTGGGGAGACGGATGGCTCAGATGGCGCTGGGGAGACGGATGGCTCTGGCCGGATAAGGCGCACTGTAGACCTGGTGCGTGGTGCCGGAACTGGAGGCACCGGGCTAAGGACACGCACCTTCATACTAGTGCGGGGAGCAGGGACAGGGCACACTGTACTCTCAAAGCCCACTCTATACCTGGTGCGTGGTACCGGCACTGGTGACACCGGGCTGAGGACAAGCACATCAGGATTAGTAGGGGGAGAAGAAACAGTGTGTACAGGGCTCTGGAGACGCACAGGAGGCTTAGTGCGTGGTGCCGGAACTGGAGGCACCGAACTGGATACACGCACTACAGGGAGAGTGCGTGGAGGAGGAACAGGGCTCAGGAGACGCACTGGTAGCCTAGTGCGTAGTGTAGGCACTGTAGGTACTAGGCTGGGGCGGGGAGGTGGCGCCGGAAATACCGGACCGTGGAGGCGTACTGGCTCTCTTGAGCATTGAGCCTGCCCAACCTTACCTGGTTGAATGCTCCCGGTCGCCCGACCAGTGCGGGGAGGTGGAATAACCCGCACCGGGCTATGTAGGCGAACCGGGGAAACCATGCGTAAGGCAGGTGCCATGTATGCCGGCCCGAGGAGACGCACTGGAGACCAGACGCGTTGAGCCGGCCTCATGACACCTGGCTCAATGCCCAATCTAGCCCTACCAGTGCGGGGAGGTGGAATAACCCGCACTGGGCTATGCACTCGTACAGGAGACACCGTGCGCTCTACTGCGTAACACGGCGCCTGCCCGTACTCCCGCTCTCCACGGTAAGCCTGGGAAGTGGGCGCAGGTCTCCTACCTGCCCTTGGCCCCCCCCCGAAGAAATTTGTGGGTGTTACTCACGGGCTTTTTGGGCTTCCGTGCAAGACGCGTTCCCTCATAACTCCGGTTCCTCTCTCCGGTAGCCTCTGCTCTCCTCAGTGCCTCCAGCTGTTCCCATGGGAGGCGATCCCTACCAGCCAGGATCTCCTCCCATGTGTAGCAACCTTTCCCGTCCAATATATCGTCCCAAGTCCATTCCTCCTTCTTTTCCTGTCCCTTACTCCGTGTACTCCGCTGCTTGGTTCTGGAGATTTGGTGGGTGATTCTGTAACGGCGGTCCTCCTCCTCTTCTACCGAAAAGGAGGAGTAGTAATCGAACCCAGGCGCAGTGGAGTTTAACGACATAATTTATTTAACAAAACACGAAAATGACTAAACTAACAAAACAACAAACGGTGTAGACAGACCTATACGACGAACTCACATAAAACAAGAAGAACGCACGAATAGGACAATTAGACTACACAAACCGAACAAACCGTAACAGTCCCGTATGGTGCAAACAATTACACAGACACGGAAGACAATCACCCACAACGAACACTGTGACAACGCCTACCTAAATATGACTCTTAATTAGAGGAACGCCAAACACCTGCCTCTAATTAAGAGCCATACCAGGCAACCCAAAACCAACACAGAAACAGAAAACATAGAATGCCCACCCAACCTCACGTCCTGACCAACTAACACACATAACAAACTAACATAAATAGGTCAGGAACGTGACACTGCCAAATCAGTTTTGTTATACTCACAAACATTATTTTAACAGTTTTGGGAAACTTTAGATTGTTTTCTATCCAAATCTACCAATTATATGCATATCCTAGCTTCTGGGCCTGAGTAGCAGGCAGTTTACTTTGGGCACGCATTTCATCCGGAGGTGAAAATAGTGCCCCCTACCCTAGAGCAGTTAAGTTAAACTCTTTGCCTAATCTGAGGTGAGTAATCGCAGTTCTGATGTCCAGAAGCTCTTTTCGGTCATAGGAGACGGTAGCAGCAACATTATGTACATAACAAGTTATGAACAATGCAAAAAAACAAACAAGATAGCATTGTTGAGCCGGTTTATTGTTGAGCCGATAAGACGGCAGCCAACCCCTCCGGCGCCATCTTCACAGTGTATGTGTGCATGTGTATGTGTGTGTGTGTATGTTTGCATGTGTGGATGTGTTTTAACTATACTTGTGGGGACTTAATACTAAACAAACTGGGGCCATGTTGTTATTCCCCATAAGGTCAAATGCTAATTCTAGGGGGTTTAGAGTTAAGGTTAGAATTAGTGTCAGGGTTAGAATTAGGTTTAGGGTTAGGGTTAGGAGCTAAGGTTAGTTCTAGGGTTAGGGTTCAGATCTAGGTTTAGGTTTAGGGTTAAGGTTAGGTTTTCAAGTTAAGATTAGGGTTAAGGTTAAGGTTAACGTTAGGATTAGGGTACGGGTTAGGGTTAGGTTTAGGGTTAGGTGTTAGGGAAAATAGGATTTTGAAGGGGACTGAATTGTGTGTCGCCACAAGGTTAGTTGTACAAGACCGCGTGTGTCAGTGTGTGCGTGTATGTGTGTGTGTGTGTGTGTGTGTGTGTGTGTGTGTGTGTGTGTGAGCATGCGTGCGTGCGATACATGAATAGTGGGGCTAGGAGATAAAACATAAGATCTGGATTTGAACAATCTACTGCTTTTGCAAGAATAAAATTCAGTCTGTGAGGTGGCTCTGATTTGTTAAAGAGAGCCATGCACCGGTATCTCACAATGATGTATTTAACACAGAGACTACCCTAAGAAATGTTATTTTAATTAGCAACATGTATCTTTTTTTCCTTGTTTTGACAGAAATTCTTACATAAACATAGAGAGACAGAGGAACAAAAAGCATCGTAATTTTTCACGTTTGACAGAGCCACTTTGAACATCGAACTTGCCTTCTGCCTATTTCGTTCCGTAACATTTTCATTTCCACCCTTTAATCCTGTTCGCAACTCAAAAAAAATATATTTTTTTTACAGTAATAGGCAACAATCTCCTTCAGAGTGTTTGCACTGCTTCACATAATACTTCCTATTACACTCAGTTGAATTTGCCAACCATCCAAAATGGTGTACAGTAATTTCCTGCTTTTAGTTTTTTGGGCCCAATGACTTGCCTCAATGGAATATGGCATGAATAGGGCATTGCTCAAAACATGAAATTATTTAATCTCCCAAATAGCTCTCAAGAGTTTTTATGCGTGTGCCTGTGTTGCCTGTCTTGTTATCTGGTAAGTGTTTGTCTGTGGTGAGACAGCTGATCATAGCCAGAGGAGAAGGAGCCTCGGGATGCCTTTGTTGTGCTGTGCTACACTGTGCTGTGTTGCATTTTGTTGTGCTGGTGTCCTGTACTGTGGTGTGCTGTGCTGTGCTATGCTGTGGTGTGCTGTGCTGTGCTGTACTGTGGGGTAATGTGTTGTGGGCATCAGCTCTGTGCCATTGCCGCCACACTACACGCCTGGACTCCAGCACGCCATGTTCTCTACTTTTAAAAGTACGGTGTGACATTTATTGAACCTAAAACCACGTGTGGACATTTTCCCCACCTGGACAGCACAGCTGAGGCCTTTAGACAATCAGCGACGGAATGTGGAAATGAGTGTACACGAAGGCTGGGCGAGAGAGCGGGTGTTATCCTAAAGTGTTTCACACACGACAAACACAACAAAAAATCTCTCCAACTGTTAACTGTAGATGGTGGGCCCATGTTCCCCAAACACTTTCTGCTTTACAATGTACAGGTGCTGCATGGCGAGGCGAGGGGACTGTGCCATAGTGCAGACCTGCCTGCCTGGATGGCTGGAAGGGTGGGGTAATGGGAACTGCCAGCTGTGGGCTTAATTACAACACTTGTGGTGGAGGAGATTGGGACAGTTTTTCTTCTCGGACACACAGCTGAACTGATGTTTAATTCCCACGTTTCTAAGTAAGGAACCTCACAAAAGTGCTTCAGCAACTCTAACATCCCTGAATGGAAAGATAAGTATAATGCTGTACTATTGGTCTTATTCTGTTGAGGGAAGATTGCTTCACATGCTCTCGCTCAGTTGCACTTCTCCCGGTGTTGTTATGAAAAGCAGCAAAATACGTAAGTTCCTAGAAGTGTGGTGTTCATTGTAAAAACAATAATCTCCTTACTGTGAAATGTAGTGTGTCCATTGCCTTCTGACTTAGTTAACCTGCAGCGATCCTGAAGGTAGGCTAAGGCAGTCGCAGTGTAATACATTTTGCTTGGCTGGCTCTCCTGAAACATTTCACTAATAGCATTAACGCTCAGAGTACTCTACCTCCAGCCTTGCCAGCTGAGAAAAAAAGGAGAGAAGTTTAGCATTTGAATCTAAGCAGATGGCAGTGTTTTACTTTCTGCTTGGCCATCTGGAGTTTACTTAAACCGATGACTTCATAATCAAACACTGGCCCACCAGGCCACTACGGCACCACTCACCACTCTCCACACCACACGCCTTGGCAGTGTGGCCTGCTACATGGTACCATGGGTAAAGAGGCCACAAAGCTAGTGGACTGCTGGGAAGGGATTTGGTGTGTGTGTGCACATGTGTGTTTGAGTATGTGTTTGCCTGTGTGTATGCCTGTGTGCGTGTGCATGTGTGCGTGTGTGTGCGTGTGTGTGTGTGTGTGTGTGTGTGTGTGTGTGTGTGTGTGTGTGTGTGTGTGTGTGTGTGTGTGTGTGTGTGTGTGTGTGTGTGTGTGTGTGTGTGTGTGTGTGTGTGTGTGTGTGTGTGTGTGTGTGTGTGTGTGTGTGTGTTTGCGTGTATACATATGGTGCAGACCAGTGGTTCCCAACCTAGGGGTACTTGGCCTATCCACAGGGGATACTTTGAAAATAATCATGAGTCCATAGAGTTACTGGTAAAATGCACATGAGGGGGTACTTCAGCAGAAACGAAGTTGGTAACCAAAAAAGGTTGAGAACCACTGGTGTATACCACTCTGGTACAGTGAAAGTGTGAGAGTATGGCCCCGAAAGAAAACAAGTTGTTTTTCATCTGTCAGCTGGTGTGTCATAATACTGGAATAGAGGATAGCATCATTAATCTAAATGTCCCTTGGCATTTTCTAACTCCTCTCTCATCTACATAAAAACTTGAATTAGAGCAGGCATAAAGGACTGTTCTCTGTCCCAGTTCCACACACTCCTGGGGAAAGTCAAGAGCAATAATTTGACTTCATTTACTTGGAAACTCGTCTCTCTTGACACCTGCACGAGGCGAATGAGTAAGAGACCAATTGCCACCCATACAGTCACATTGACACTCGGTTCCCCAAAAAGTTTCAACAGTAACAAAGTTAAGTGTAATTGCTTTAGAATGAGTTTTCTTTTCTCACAAATATTACTGTGAAATGATGGTGTTTTTCCAAAGGGAAATACAGGTAAATATCCACAACCGTTGCTTAATGTTGAACATACTGTATGTATGGGCAGCTGTGGGATCCTTTGATGGGAGGCAGATGTTATTTTCTATGGTTCAGGGGAGTACCATAAGGGGCTTGTCCTGTAGCATTGTGTGTAACTGTTCTAGTTGGATGGATCGAGGGAGAGTGTAGTGTACAGTGATACAATGTCTGGGCTTGTCATTCACCAGGGCCTGCAGTCACGTTCTGATATTGAGCAGAGGATAGGGAGCCCTACGATTGTGGATCTTCTATCCCTTCTTTGTGTCTGGTTATCCCTCTCCTCCGTGGATCTGTATCCTGTTGTTGACTTATTTTCTGGGGATGAGGTTGGAATGAATGACTTCAAGTGGTTGAGAGGGATTTGGTTGGGATGCACTCTGGTGTAGTTACAAACATGACAGGACATGATTTGGGCCCCGTGAACTACAAAAACACTGACAGGCAGCATTGTTGATTTCAGTGGCTTAATCCGAGATTGAATCTAATCCATTGTTTTTTGGGGGGGGCTTGCATACTGTAGCTGTCTTGTTAACACTGTACAAACCCTGATGAATGGACTGCAACTCACTTGCACATCAACCAATGTGTCATTGTCTACTCATTCACCGTGTGGTATGAGTGCCAGGCAAGAAACAAAAAGTAAGATTAAGCCTGGTTTTGGGCCTGGAAGCATTATCAATGGAGAATCTCCGCAGAACATGCTTTTCAGGCATAAAATGTGTCTGGGAAACTGCTCAAAAAAGGCATTGAAGCATTGTTAGCTCAGAACAGTGCATAGCATGGAGCAACGCTACAAGGTTTCTTCCTAATAAGGACGAATAAAGGAAGTAGCAAAAGACAGAGTGACTCCTCTCCTCACCTGCCCGGTGTTTAATAGAAGAGCTGCAAGGCTAATGCACAATCCAAAGCAAGGAGGGAATGTGTTTGTTGTGGTCGTGCATTCAGGTTATGTGCACCACTTTTCAAGACTAGAGCCCCTTGTCTCTTTTCAATTCTCTCACGCTCCTCCATTTGTTTCTTTCCAATAGACTCGCGACGATGTAGGCCGAAAAACATACGGCTGTGTGGATAGGGGAGACCGGGGCTGGTTGTGTCACGAGTTGGTTGTCACAGTGCTAATTACCTCTGAGTGTACAAAACATTAAGAGCACCTGCTCTTTCAGTGATATTAAACTGAACAGGTGAAAGCTATGATTCCAGGTGAAAGCTATGATCCCTTATTGGTGTCACTTGTTAAATCCACTTCAATCAGTGTAGGTTTGAGACAATGAGGTCATTAAAGACAATTGAGACGTGGATTGTGTGTGTGCCATTCAGAGGGTGAATGGACAAGACAAAAGATTGAAGTGCCTTTGAACAGGGTATGGTGGTAGGTGCCAGGCACACCGGTTTGTGTCAAGAACTGCACCGCTGCTGGGTTTTTCACACTCAACAGTTTCCTGTGTGTATCAAGAATGGTCCACCTCCCAAAGGACATCCAGCAAACCTGACACAACTGTGGGAAGCACTGGAGTCAACGTGGACCAGTTTCCCTGTGCAATGCTTTCGACACCTTGTAGACTCCATGCCCCGACGAATTGAGGCTGTTCTGAGGGCAAAACGAGGGGTGCAACTCAATATTAGGAAGATGTTCTTAATGTTTTGTACACTCAGTGTAAATGGTGCTGTGTAATATTTATACAGTATTTACCGTATACCGGGGAATTTAAACATACCGACGGGGGCAGCAGGGGTGCTACCCCACTACTTATTATTATAAGTTAACTATTTATGTGTAAAATAAATGATATCCAGCTCAGGACTCCAGCTGTGCATTTGGTTTGCTAACTTGCTAGCTAAGTGGCTAGATGGCAAGATCAAGCTTCTTGATTACATCAAGACAATTAATCCTCTCCTGGATCAAGACCCAAGTTGCCTAAATAGTTATTTTTTTGAAGAAATAGTGCACCTTCTGGGCACT
The DNA here is from genome assembly GCF_029448725.1 of Salvelinus fontinalis. Taxonomy (NCBI): domain Eukaryota; kingdom Metazoa; phylum Chordata; class Actinopteri; order Salmoniformes; family Salmonidae; genus Salvelinus; species Salvelinus fontinalis. Next base: position 31,026,089 of record NC_074702.1, on the reverse strand, counting down.
TCCGGTAATACTGTACACGCCGGTATGGTACAGAAACAGTACGGCGGAATGAAAATCTGGTTACCGCCCAACCCTGTTTCAAATGTGTGAATTCTTTGAAAGAACTCATCTGCCTAGTCAATTCATGCCAGAATGACAAAATATTGAGGTGATGGGAATTTATGTTTTTCATAGGTGAAAGTAAAAGAAGAAACAACATATTTTCTTTGTAAAAGTTTGAATTATGAGAGTATCCATGAACAACTATGTTTGTTGAAAATAAGAAAGGAAGAGCTATATTTTACACCTAAACTTAACATGTGTAAATATTTGTATGAACATAACAAGATTTAACAACTGAGACATAAACTGAACAAGTTCCACAGACGTGTGACTAACAGAAATTGAATAATGTGTCCCTGAACAAAGGGAGGCGGGGGTCAAAATCAAAAGTAGCAGTCAGTATCTGGTGTGTCCACCAGCTGCATTAAGTACTGCAGTGCATCTCCTCCTCATGGACTGCACCAGATTTGCCAGTTGTTGCTGTGAGATGTTACTCCACTCTTCCACCAAGGCACCTGCAAGTTCCCGGACACTTCTGGGGAGAATGGCCACCTCCTTCACCCTCTGATCCAACAGGACCCAGACCATGATGGACCCTCCACCTCCAAATCGATCCCTCTCCAGAGTACAGGCCTCGTTGTAACGCTCATTCCTTCGACGTTAAACGCGAATCCGACCATCAACCCTGGTGAGACACAACTGCAACTCGTCAGAGAAGAGCACTTTTTGCCAGTCCTGTCTGGTCCAGCGACGGTGGGTTTGTGCCCATAGGCGACGTTGTTGCCGGTGATGTCTGGTGAGGACCTGCCTTACAACAGGCCTACAAGCCCTCAGTCCAGCCTCTCTCAGCCTATTGAGGACAGTCTGAGCACTGATTGAGGGATTGTGTGTTCCTGGTGTAACTCTGGCAGTTGTTGTGGCCATCCTGTACCTGTCCCGCAGATGTGATGTTCGGATGTACCGATCCTGTGCAGGTGTTGTTACACGTGGTCTGCCACTGCGAGGATGATCAGCTCTCCGTCCTGTAGCGCTGTCTTAGGCGTCTCACAGTACGGACATTGCAATGTATTGCCCTGGCCACATCTGCAGTCCTCATGCCTCCTTGCAGCATGCCTAAGGCATGTTCATGCAGATGAGCAGGGACCCTGGGTTATCTTTCTTTTCGTGTTTTTCAGAGTCAGTAGAAAGGCCTCTTTAGCATCCTAAGTTTTCATAACTGTGACCTTAATTGCCTACCGTCTGTAAGATGTTAGTGTCTTAACGACTGTTCCACAGTTCATTAATTGTTTATGGTTCATTGAACAAGCATGGGAAACAGTGTTTAAACCCTTTACAATGAAGATCTGTGAAGTTATTTGGATTTTTACGAATTATCTTTGAAAGACAGGGTCCTGAAAAAGGGACGTTTCTTTTTTTGCTGAGTTTATTTCTGAGTTCCTACGTCGTGGTAACTAGTATCTTTTTTACAATTTTATTTTACCACTATTTTACCAGGTAAGTTGACTGAGAACACATTCTCATTTACAGCAACGACCTGGGGAATAGTTACAGGAGAGAGGAGGGGGATGAATGAGCCAATTGTAAGTTGGGGATGATTAGGTGACCGTGATGGTATGAAGAACAGCTTGGGAATTTAGCCAGGACACCGGGGTTAACACCCCTACTCTTACGATAAGTGCCACGGGATCTTTAATGACCTCAGAGAGTCAGGACACCCGTTTAACGTCCCATCTGAAAGACGGCACCCTACACAGGGCAGTGTCCCCAATTACTGCCCTGGGGCATTGGGATATTTTTTTAGACCAGAGGAAAGAGTGCCTCCTACTAGCCCTCCAACACCACTTCCAGCAGAATCTGGTCTCCCATCCAGGGACTGACCAACTTAATTCGTTGTTGGTTGTTACATGGAATGTGGGGTTGATTGTCACTATCAGCTCCCTTCGTTGCCTCTCTCTCACACACATATTCTTTCTGTCACACACCTACACATGCACACATACACACACAAATGTACTCAAAATGTAATTTGATATTCTCACGGCATAAAAATGCTGAATTTTATTAGGAATATTGTTCGATCAAAGAAAGGCACGGCTTAGTCTCTTTGTACAATATTGTTTCAGTTCCTGTTACATAATTGTAAAGGCTCTCGTTTGTAGAATGAAGGCTGGACCAAGGCGCAGCGTGGTAGGCGTACATTGTCTTTTTATTGATGACACCAAAACAAAATAACAAAGACAAAAAAACAAAAGCGAACAGTTCTGTCAGGCACAGACACTAAACAGAAAACAAGATCCCACAAAACCCAAAAGGAAAATGACAACTTATATATGATCCCCAATCAACGACAACGATAGACAGCTGCCTCTGATTGGGAACTACACTCGACCAAAAACAAAGAAATAGAAAACATAGACTTTCCCACCCGAGTCACACCCTGACCTAACCAAACATAGAGAACAATAAGAATCTCTAAGGTCACGGCGTAAAAACAATGAATAAGCTACTATCAAACAACCAATCCTATACTCAGTGAGTTCCAGAACCTCAAATTTTCTGTTCCTCTTGTAGAATATTAGCTAAAAAGTGGAGCTTGTGGAGCTCCTGCACCTAAATGTGAACAGTATCAGCATGCAACATGTCAAGCACTACTGTGTGACACCCAACCCCGCAATGTGGCTAGTTGTCGCAAGTGGACAGAGTGTGTTTGATGGCTTATAACTCCATGTTGGAATAAAAGGGTCCCCATTTCAAGATTCTTTAAAAAGACATACGGGTGCTGAGAAATACACGAGAGTAAAAGTGGGACAACCAACCCCGGTCTCCCCTATAGGCTAACTAGAGAAGGAAATGTAGCTACACTAACTAAATAGAACTATCTTCTGAGAAATGAAGATGATCATATTTGACTATTTCACAGTCACACTTACCTTCTTTACTAATCCAACTTAACCCTTTTCGCTCTGTCGTGCCGACCCAAACTGTACTGTGCTGGCTCTGATATTTTCATGTCACATTGTCATTTCCAGCATGGTTAAATCAACTATGCTGAATGCATAACAAGGCCAGTGCAGTACAGCTCAGCTTGGCTTGGCTCAGTGGTGTAAAAAGGGCACTTTTTGGGACCGTGAGGAGTGTCTGACCACTTGTGAACACTCCAGGCTTGTTAATGAGGCCATAATCATATGGCTTGTGGTCACTTCACAGCTAGTGTGGAGCTGTTGGCCACAGTGCCATTCATTTGCCATCCAGTGCTGCTTTCACACTTGTGCCGTCACATTAGGAGCAGAGTTGAGCAGAATAGAGGTCCTGCATGCCCTCACAAGAATCATGCTTATTGGCTCATTCACAAGTCCTGATGATGATGCTGCCTGAAATCCAAACCTCGGGAAAAGTACACAGCACAGTTGATTATGGGACTGGCTGACTGGTGGACACAGCTGCAGCATGTAGGAGTTCATTAAAGCTATCTGCTCCCTCTCAACATTGAGCAGGGGATGACAGAGGCTGTGGTTTTGCATCTTTGTTCAGCATGATTGACAGTCTTGATTTGCTTGGGCAGAGGGGGAAGAGCCAATTACAGTGAAGTAGTTTATATATGCAAGAGTACCGTAAAACAGAATAGTAAGAACACAGCATAATGTTTACATGCATTTTCATTTGTTTTACAATAATCTTATAAGGCATCATGTATTTTTCTGTAAAGAAATCTGTCATTATTTTGGTTGAAATTGAATCATCCTAAATTATCCTAAATTCAATGTAAAGACTTAGGCCTAGATTCCATCAGATCAAGCGTTAACCGGCAATTGCAGACAGCCGCATAGTGGATGTTTTGCCGGTGTTGGAAGTGGAACTGCGTTGGAGGTGTGAAGTCGGTGAGCAGCTGCTCTTGCAATCGTTAGAAGTTCAGAAAGAGAAGATATAGGCTATATAGAAGTAATTAAGCACAATTTGAAAAATCTTTTTTTTTTAAGAATGAGAAGTTTATCATACTAATCGAGGTGTAGGTTACATCTTACATTCCAGTGTTCAGACTTGTAAACAAGGCTACATAGGATTTCTATTAATACAACTCTGTGTAGCCAATGGCAATGTCCGATTTAGGTACAGTATAAGGAGCCGCCAGGAGCCGCCTGTGGATTTGACAACTCTAACGCAATTCCACCTCAAACACAGCCAAAACAACCTCTATGCTGATGTCAGATAAAGCGGATTTGATTGAATCGAGCCCTTAATGTTTTCACCCCCACCATCACCATTCTTGTTTCATTGAACACTTCTGATCTCTCCAAATACGTCTTTGGAGGGGAGGTTGAGGTCACCTCGGCAAAGAAAGTGAACTAGCTTTCAAAACCATTTCTCTTGGCCCACTCGGTCCTGAACAAAGCCTGCTGTCAACTGGTCAAGGTTTCACTTCCTAATTAACTCCTCCTGGCTAGCTGGGGCACAATGGCCAGGCCGTGGCCTAACGTGGGACACTCTATACCCCTTAGGATTTTTTCTCCTAACCATAGGGGACTGGAACATGGAGCATCCCTGAGGACGTTCCAGAGGAGGCATGGTTAAGGCATGGTTAAACCGCGTTCAGGCAGATCTGATAAGGTTTGTTTATTTATGCTGAGCTCCACAATCCTTGGAAAACTGTCAGGCCTGCTCCCACTCTTCTCCCCTGGTACTCGCGGGCGCCAGGCTCCCCAGCATTACGCAATCCTGCCACCATCACTGCCCACATCTGCCTTCCCCGCTACGCGCTTCAGCAATTATTGGACTCACCTGGACTCAATCACCTCTGTCATTACCTCCCCTATATCTGTCTGTTCCCCCGCTCTGTTCCCCGCTTCAGCATTGATTGTCATATGTTCTTTTTTTTTTTTTTACGTGTGTGCTGATGCTGTTCCTGTCTTGTTATGATTAAATGTACAGAATGCTGAAGCCACCAAGCGAAGCATGGGGGAGTGCTGGCTTTCTGATTGGTGGTAACGTCAGGTCCGGGGGCCGCCACCGTTGGAACAGGGGGTGCCTAAGCCAGCTCGTCGGGCTGTCACGCCCTAGCTGGCTTGAGAGGTTTCTTTCCCCGGTTGGCTCGGAAGGCGCCCCTCCCACGTCAGGCCTCAGCCGGATCGTCAGGTTTTTACGCCCAGTCGGTTCGTCAGGCTGCTACACCTCTGCCGGTTCATCGGGATTTCACGCCCAGCCGGCTTGTTCAGCGCCTTTGCCTCGGCCGGCCCGTCAGGCTTGCCCAGGTGGGACGCCGGGTGGCGCCCCTAGAGGGGGGGTACTGTCACGCCTGCTCCCGCTCTTCCTCCCTGGCGCTCGAGGGCGCCAGGCTCCCCAGCATTACACAATCCTGCCACCATCATTATGTACACCTGTCTTTCCCCATCACGCGCATCAGTGATTATTGGACTCACCTGGACTCAATCACACCTGTCATTACGTCCCCGTAATCTGTCTGTTCCCCCGCTCTGTTCCCCGCTTCAGCATTGATTGTCATATGTCCTTGTATACCCGTGTGCTGATGCTGTTCCTGTCTTGTTCCGATAAAATGTTTGACTCCTCGTACATACTTCTCTGCTCCAGCGTTGGTCCTTACCGAAAACACAGAGAAGGATTAACCTTTCACGAGCCTCTACCCCGGGTCCGGGAGCACCCCCCCCCCCCCCCCCCCCACACACACTGATTAGCATCGCTAGCATAGCGTCACAATTCAATAGTAGCATCTAAATATCATTAAATCACAAGTCCAAGACACCTAATGAAAGATACAGATCCTGTGAATAAAGCCACCATTTCAGATTTTTTAAATGTTTTACAGGGAAGACAAAATATGTAAATCTATTAGCTAACCACGTTAGCAAAAGACACCATTTTTCTTTGTCCACCATTTTCTCTCTCCACCAGTAGCTATCACCAATTCGGCTAAACTAAGATATTGATAGCCACTAACCAAGAAAAAACCTCATCAGATGACAGTCTGATAACATATTTATGGTATAGGATAGGTTTTGTTAGAAAAATGTGCATATTTCAGGTATAAATCATAGTTTGCCATTGCAGCCACCATCACAAATCTCACCAAAGCTCCTAGAATTACTACAGAGAGCAACTTGTATTACCAATTTACTCATCATAAAACATTTCTTAAAAATACACAGCACATAGCAATGGAAAGACACAGATCTTGTGAATTCAGACAACATTTCAGATTTTCTAAGTGTTTTACGGCGAAAACACAATAAATCGTTATATTAGCATACCACATATGCAAACGTTACCCGACCATTGATTCAAGCCAAAGAGAGCGATATCGTTATCATCGCCAAAATATATTAATTTTTTCACTAACCTTCTCAGAATTCTTCAGATGACACTCCTGTAACATCATATTACAACATACATATAGAGTTTGTTCGAAAATGTGCATATTTAGCCATAAAAAAACGTGGTTATACATTGACAATACTAGCAAAACTAGCCTGAAAATGTCGGTCGCCATCTTTCACAGTGATCTTGTCTCATGGATATCTATTCATAAACTTGACTAAAAAAATATAAGTTGGACAGCTATCGAAAGACAAATGAGTTCTTAATGCAATCGCTGAATTACATTTCTAAAATTATCCTTACTGTGCAATACAGGGTTCGCCAAGCGAAGCTATGCCAAACAAAATGGCGGAATATGCGTTTAAAATTTTTCGACAGAACAACGATTTATCATCTTAAATATTTCTTACTTTGAGGTGATCTTCCATCAGATTCTTGGGCAATGTATCCTTTCTTGGGTCTAATCTTCTTTTGGTCGAAAGATGCCCTCTGTCCGTCGAAATGCCCACTAACGTTCGACCGGGACCCCGAAACGTGCCCGGCTCTTCAAAGAGCATCACATAGAAATGCCTCAAAATCGCACTAAACGGATATAAATTGCTATAAATCGGTTTAAAATTAATCTACCTTAATGATGTTTCTAACACCTATAACGAGTAAAAACATGACCGACGCTATATTACTGGCTAAACCAAGGCTTGGAAAAAGGCCAGTCAGATATCCTTCTTGCGTTGAGCGCAGAGTCCAAAAGAACGGTACTTCCGGTATTTTGTCATTTATAGAGGCCATGATTGCGCAATCGACTCCATTCAAATTGTCACCACTTACTGACATCTAGAGGAAGGCGTGGGCAGTGTTTGTATCCTCATAGGATTTACAGTGGCTTTAAAACTGATCTGGAACCAGAGGCCAAGAGTTCTGAAAACTCACTCACTGGGAGGAAAAGTGCTGTAGAATGAGTTCTGTTCCACTCAGAGACATAATTCAAACGGCTATAGAAACTAGAGAGTGTTTTCTATCCATTAATAACAATAATGTGCATATTGTACGAGCAAGAATTGAGTACTAGGCAGTTTAATCTGTAGAGCAAATTATGCTAATGCGAAACAGCACCCCCTATAGTTGCAAGAAGTTAATGATCTTAGCCAAACAAATTTGGGCTTGTGTGTATGTGTGTGTGTGTGCATGTGTGTGTGCTTGTGTGTGCTTGCGTTTGCCTGTATGAAAATACATTGTTCAGTTCCAACATATAACAATGCAGCATTTTTTATTGCAATGGAATATATTTTATTTTCATGTTTTCCGAGAAATTGGATTTGTCTGAGATCACATTATTCACTCAATTTTATGTTTTAATGCTAAGCTTATTCCTTGAGGCACATTGACTCTGTACCGTATATAGCCTTGCTATTGTTATTTTACTGCTGCTCTTTAATTATTTGTTACTTTTATTTCTTGTGTTTTTAGGTATTTTCGTAAAACTGCATTGTTTGTTAAGGGCTTGTAAGTAAGCATTTCACTGTAAGGTCTACATCTGTTGTACTCGGCGCATGTGACAAATACAATTTGATTAGATTTATGCTGAAAAAGACTGTTAAGGCTGTTTATTATGTTGGTTCATTTGGTGGTTGTGAAAAGTTCATGTTTAACCCCATTGATTTTCTTTCTTTTTCTTTCCTTGCGTCTTTATCATTCAGGCTGAGACCAAAAAGAGAGGGAGAGAGTGAAAGAAAAAGAAACAAAATGGAGGAAAGGAAAGGCGGAGAGTGTCTGGCCTTATTGAGTCGAGCGCTGAGTGATTTTCTTTGAACGTCTTTTCTTTCCAAATGTTTGAATTATGAGAGTATCCGTGAACAATTATGTTTGTTGAAAAAAGAAAAGGAAGAGCTATATGTGACATATTTTTCTACGTTCCTAGGTCAAGCCATGTGGTAAATAGTTTCTTAATTACCAATGGGGGATGGTTGTGGATGGTTGTTACATGGAATGTCGGGTTGGCTGTCACTATCAACTACATTACAATAAATCCCAAGCTCTTATGTGCTTGTGCTATAAAGAGCTCCCTTCGCTGCCTCTCCCTCACACACATATTCTTTCTGTCACACAACCACACACGCACACATGCGCCTGCAAACACACACATACAAACACAATTGTAACTCAAAATGTCATATGATATTGTCATGGCATAAAAATGCTGAATTTGATTAGGAATATTGTTCGATCAAAGGAAAGGCGTGGCGATTTCTTAGTCTCTGTGTACGATATTGCTTCACGTCCTGTTACATCATGTATAAGCAACTAGCGAACAACCAATCCCATACTCAGCGGTTGACTCGGGCAGGAGCTCACCGGAGCTGAGTACAAGCATTTCAAATGTTCTATTGCCTGAGCTCTTGTTCCTCTTATAGAATAAATGATCAGAAGTACCGTGGAGCTCCTGAACCTAAATGTAAACAGCATCAGCATCCAACATGAGTACTGGCACCTATTTTAGTACAAGTCAAGCACGGCCCATACTGTGTGACACCCAATCCCACGATGTGGCTGGTTGTCACAAGTGGACAGAGTGTGTTTGATGGCTTATAACTCTGTGTTGGAATAAAAGGGTCTCCATTACAAGAGTCTTGTAAGAAATACTGATGCTGAGAAATACACATGAGAGTAAAAGTGTGACAACCAACCCCGGTCTCCCCTATAGGCTAACTAGAGAAGGAAATGCAGCTACAATAACTAAATATAACTATCTTCTGAGCAATGAAGATGATCATATTTGACTATTTCACAGTCACACTTACCTTCTTTACTAATCCAACTTAACTCTTTTCGCTCTGTCGTGCCGACCCAAACTGTACTGTGCTGGCTCTGATATTTTCATGTCACGTTGTCATTTCCAGCATGGTTAAATCAACTATGCTGAATGCGTAACCAGGCCAGGTCTGTGCAGTACAGCTCAGCTTGGCTTGGCTCAGTGGTGTAAAAAGGGCACTTTTTGGGACCGTGAGGAGTTAATTGTGTCTGACCACTTGTGAACACTCCAGGCTTGTTAATGAGGCCATAATCATATGGCTTGTGGTCACTTCACAGCTAGCGTGGAGCTGTTGGCCACAGTGCCATTCATTTGCCATCCAGTGCTGCTTTCACACTTGTGCCGTCACATTAGGAGCAGAGTTGAGCAGAATAGAGGTCCTGCATGCCCTCACAAGAATCATGCTTATTGGCTCATTCACAAGGCCTGATGATGATGCTGCCTGAAATCCAAACCTCGGGAAAAGTACACAGCACAGTTGATTATGGGGCTGGCTGACACAGCTGCAGCATGTAGGAGTTCATTAACTCCCTTTCAACATTGACCAGGGGATTTTTCTTTTTTTACCTTTATTTAACTAGGCAAGTCGGTTAAGAACAAATTCTTATGTTCAATGACAGCCTAGGAACAGTGGGTTAACTGCCTTGTTCAGGGGCAGATCAACAGATTTTTACCTGGTCAGTTCAGGGATTCCATTTTGCAACCTTTCGGTTACTAGTCCAACGCTCTAACCATTAGGCTACCTGCCGCCCTGGGATGACAGAGGCTGCAGTTTGACATGTTTGTTCAGCATGATTGACAGTCTTGATTTGCTTGGTCAGAGAGGGAAGAGCCGATTACAGTGAAGTAGTTTATATATGCAAGAGTACCGTAAAACAGAATAGTAAGAACACAGCATAATGTTTACATGCATTTTCATTTGTTTTACAATAATCTCATAAAATATCTTATAGATTTTTCTGTGATTTGTTTTCATGATTTTGGTTGAAATTGAATCATCCTAAATTATCCTAAATTCAATGTAAAGACTTAGGCCTAGATTCGATCAGATCAAGCGTTAACTGGCAATTGCAGACAGACGCATAGTGGATGTTTTGCCGGTGTTGGAGTGGAACTGCGTTGGAGGCGTCAAATCGGTGAGCAGCTGCTCTTGCAATCGTTAGAAGTTCAGAAAGAGAAGATATAGGCTATATAGAAGTAATTAAGCACAAAGTGAAAAATCTTTTTTTTTTTAAGAATGAGGAGTTTATCATACTAATCGAGGTGTAGGTTACATCTTACATTCCGGTGTTCAGACTTGTAAACAAGGCTACATAGGATTTCTATTAATACAACTCTGTGTAGCCAATGGCAATGTCCGATTTAGGTACAGTATAATGCCAGGAGCCGCCTGTGGATTTGACAGCTCTAATGCAATTCCACCTCAAACACAGCTAAAACAACCTCTATGCTGATGTCAGATAAAGCGGATTTGATTGAATCGAGCCCTTAATGTTTTCACCCCCACCATCACCATTCTTGTTTCATTGAACACTTCTGATCTCTCCAAATACGTCTTTGGAGGGGGGTTGAGGTCACCTCGGCAAAGAAAGGGAACTAGCTTTCAAAACCATTTCTCTTGGCCCACTCGGTCCTGAACAAAGCCTGCTGTCAACTGGTCAAGGTTTCACTTCCTAATTAACTCCTCCTGGCTAGCTGGGGCACAATGGCCAGGCCGTGGCCTAACGTGGGCCACTCTATACCCCTTAGGCATTTTTCCTCCTAACCATAGGGGACTGGAACATGGAGCATCCCTGAGGACGTTCCAGAGGAGGCATGGTTAAGGCATGGTTAAACCGCGTTCAGGCAGATCTGATAAGGTTTGTTTATTTATGCTGAGCTCCACAATCCTTGGAAAACACAGAGAAGGATTAATGATCTTAGCCAAAACAAATTTGGGTGTGTGTGTGTGTGTGTGTGTGTGTGTGTGTGTGTGTGTGTGTGTGTGTGTGTGTGTGTGTGTGTGTGTGTGTGTGTGTGTGTGTGCGTGCGTGCGTGCGTGCGTGCGTGCGTGCGTGCGTGCGTGCGTGCGTGCGTGCGTGCGTGCGTGAAAATACATGGTTCAGTTCCAACAATCAACGATGCAGCATTTTTTTTATTGCAATGGAACTTTAATGGAATATATATATTTTTCATGTTTTCCGTGAAATCGGATTTTGTCTGAGGTTACATTCTTTGCTCCATTTTTATGTTTAATGCTAAGCTTATTCCTCGATTTATGCAGAATAAAGACTGTTAAGGCTGTTTATTATCCTGGTTCATTCGGGGGTTGTAAAAAGTTCATGTTTTACCCCATTGATTTTCTTTCTTTTTCTTTTTCTTTCCTTGCGTCTGTATCATTCAGGTTAAAAGCAAAACGAGAGGGAGCGAGTGAAAGAAAAAGGAACGAAATGGAGGAAAGGAAAGGCGGAGAGTGAGAGCGAGTGCGCCTGGCCTTATTGAGTCGAGTGCTGAGTGATTTTCATTGACTCTCTTTTGCCACCCAGGTCACTCCATAAGAACACCCAGACAGGAATTCCACCCAAGCTTATCTCCCCACCCCATCTAGACTGAGTGGTGTGTGTGCGTGTGTGTGTGTGGGGAGGGGGGGGGGGGGGTATGCATGGTAGCCTTGATTAAGGGAGATGGGGTCGGAGTGAAAAAGGAAGCCCGTGGTTGGACTATGCATTTCATTGGCGTTTACTCACAATCGTTGGAGCAGATACCTGTCAAACAGAGCTATGAGGGAAGCAGTGGATCATAGGGAGGGAGCTATTGGGGCAGCCAGGCCAAGAGAGACAGGAGTTGTGACGAGGAGGGGGAGTTTACTGTTCAGGTAAACGAATAGCCCAAGTGATATCAGCACTCTTCCCCCCTATCCTCCTCTCCTTCTTGCCTTCTCACCTCCTCTCCTTCTATCCTCATCTCCTTCTTCTCCCTCCATCCAGGCTGCTTTAGAGGGAGAGTAATGGAGTAGAAGTACCAAGCAGTGTGTGACCTAAGGCTTGATTAGCCACTGTTTTCCTAGTTCGGGACGCACTTACTCTACAATCTACTGAGCCAGTCATGACTTCGGGAGTGAACTACAGTTCTAAGGTGGATTTTAAAGCAAAAAAAAACCTGCGGTACTGCAACGCGCAGCGCCGATAAATAGTCTGTCTAGTCCACGAGTATTGGATGGCGAATGCGGCAGTAAAGATACAGCACTGTTGGTCAAGTCTGAAGTCTCTAGCAAGTCTGCTGTGACCTGGTAAGCCTGGTCATGTGTCTGTCTCCTATGTGTGGCCTCTCTGTCTAGCATGAAGTAGAGCACCCCCCTCACCCATCCTCTCTCTCCACCCCTCCACAGGCCACCATGGGTCCCATGGAAGCTGGACTGTCACACATGATCTGGACTGTCTGTTTGCAGAGGTGCGAAAGCCTCCCCTTCTTTCCAGTGCAGCACACCGGATCTGCTTGCCCTTTTGTTTAGAGAGATTCCTTTTCAGGTCAGCCTCTGTAACCCTCCACTGCCCCTCACACACACCGCCTCACCCCTCACCTGGCCTGCTGCTCGAGACAGGACACTCGGCCTTGTCACACATGACCTATGTCACCTGGTCATCACCTGGCCACACAACACCCTCTCTCTCGCTCTCTCTCGCTCTCTCTCCATCTCTCTCCTCTCCTCTCTGACCTAGCCACCTCCTTTGTTGTTTATCCACTCTCTTTTGTTTGTACTTTGTCCCTCTGCTCTTTCTCATCCTCTTCACTCTCTGTGTATGGAAGACGGATGGATGGGACGTTTTACTCTTTAGGTGTGACTTTTTACTCCAATTTACACACACCCGGCCTTCTCCCACACATGGTCAAATGAGAAACGTTAATGGTATGGAAACAGTAAATGCGTATGTACGACATGTGAATAACATTATCCATTACCCCCTCATGAATCAACCATAACATTAACAGATGATGTGTTCATTTTGGTTAATATAATATATTATTCAGAGTCGGTGAGTTTAGGTCAAAGGAGCAGTAAGCTTCGTTTGGAGAGTAAGTAAATGGGCCGAATGCAAAAATGGGAAATTCTAGAAGTGTCCTGCATTCCTGGTCCTTCATTCACCACAGAACTTCAAAGGAGTTCAATGGCGGAGTTGAACGTATCAAGGGGAAAAGCGTTCACTTCTCTCCTGCTCTTCTGTTTTTGGCCTTTTTGGAGCAAATCCAGAAATGGCTGTGTTTTGCGGTTCTCTTTACAGTGTGACGAGACAGAATCAGTGATGATAGTTAACCCTCTTTGCTTACGGCAGATGGTGATTAGTTGTTTGTCTGAAGTTTGCAGCGTGATGATTTGTCTGACACACTCTGGTCTTTCTTTCCCCATTAAAGAAAACACAGATGGCCTTTAAAGATGCCTCTCTCATGCCCAACACACATAACTTTAATAGCCCAATGTAGATATTACCGCAGCAGTCTTGCAAAACGTTTTAATTCATTCATTAAAAGTATTTGTTGAGTGACATCATTGAGGGACTTAAAGCCATTAATTCATTACATTATATCAATCAATGTTGTCATCACATTTTCATAACAATTGCTGGCAAAACATTAGACCTGATACATTGGCAACATTAGCTGGACAAAAGGTTTGTATGGGAAGTCTTTCTTAGTCCACGCAAAAACTCCTTGGAAATGCTTTAACTTTAGACAATAACCAACTTTTACGAAACTTATTAGTGATGCCTACAAATAAAATACAATTTTATTGGTCACATACACGTGTTTAGCAGATGTTATTGCGGGTGTCACAAATTGCTTGTGTTTCTAGCTCCAACAGAGCAGTAATATCTAACAAGTAATATCTAACAATTTCACAACAATACACACAATACACACAATGTCACGCCCTGGCCTTAGTTATCTTTGTTTTCTTTATTATTTTAGTTAGGTCAGGGTGTGACATGGGGGATGTTTGTGTGTTTTTGTCTAGTCTAGGGTGTTTGTATTGTCTAGGGGGTGTTTGTAGAGTTCATGGGGTTGTAGATGTTTATGTAAGTCTATGGTTGCCTAGATTGGTTCTCAATTAGAGACAGCTGTTTATCGTTGTCTCTGATTGGGAGCCATATTTAGGCAGCCATAGTCATTAGGTAGGTTGTGGGTGATTGTCTATGTGTAAGTTGCCAGTGTCTGCACTTATTTGTTTGTATAGCTTCACGGTCGTCGGTTTGTTGTTTTGTTTAGTTTGTTTTAGTGTTATTCGTCTTTCTTAAATAAATACATGATGTATTTATATCACGCTGCGCCTTGGTCCTCTCTTTCACCCGAAGACGATCGTGACAGAATCACCCACCACACTCAGACCAAGCAGTGTGGTAACAGGCAGCAGCAGCAGGAGCAGCGATCGCAGGACTTATGGAGTTGGGAGGAAATTCTGGACAGCGGAGGACCCTGGGCACAACCGGGAGAATATCGCCGCCCTCGTGAAGACCTGGAGGCAGCTAAAGCCGAGAGGCGGCGGTATGAGGAGGCAGCACGGAAGCAAGGCTGGAAGCCTGAGAGTCAGACCCAAACATTTCTAGGGGGGGGGGGGTGGCTAAAAGGGTGTGTGGCGAAGTCAGGTAGGAAACCTGCGCCAACTCCCCGTGCTTACCGTGGAGAGCGAGAGTACGGGCAGACACCGTGTTATGCGGTAAAGCGCACGGTGTCTCCTGTACGTGTGCTTAGCCCGGTGCGGTACATTCCAGCTCCACGTATCGGCCGGGCTAGAGTGGGTATCGAGCCAGGTGCCATGAAGCCGGCTCAACGTATCTGGCCTCCAGTACGTCTCCTCGGGCCGGCATACATGGCACCAGCCTTACGCATGGTGTCCCCGGTTCGCCAACACAGCCCAGTGCGGGTTATTCCACCTCCCCGCACTAGTCGGGCTACGGGGAGCATTCAACCAGGTAAGGTTGGGCAGGCTCGGTGCTCAAGGGAGCCAGTACGCCTGCACGGTCCGGTATATCCAGCGCCACCTCCCCGCCCCAGCCCAGTACCACCAGTGCCTACACCACGCACCAGGCTTCCTGTGCATCTCCAGAGCCCTGTTCCTCCTCCACGCACTCGCCCTGTGGTGCGTGTCTCCAGCCCGGTACCACCAGTTCCGGCACCACGCACCAAGCCTCATGTGCGTCTCCAGAGCCCTGTGCGCCCTGTTGCTGCTCCCCGCACTAGCCTTGAGGTGCGTGTCCTTAGCCCGGTACCACCAGTTCCGGCACCACGCACCAGGCCTACTGTGCCCCTCAGCCGGCCAGAGTCTGCCGTCTGCCCAGCGCCCTCTGCGCTGTCCGTCTACCCAGCGCCATCTGAGCTGTCCGTCTGCCCAGCGCCATCTGAGCTGCCTGCCTGCCCAGCGCCATCTGAGCCGTCCGTCTGTCCCGAGCCGTCAGAGCCGCCCGTCAGTCAGGAGCCGCTAGAGCCGTCCGTCAGTCAGGAGCCGCTAGAGCCGTCCGTCAGTCAGGAGCCGCCAGAGCCGCCCGCCAGTCAGGAGCCGCCAGAGCCGCCCGCCAGTCAGGAGCCGCCAGAGCCGCCCGCCAGTCAGGAGCCGCCAGAGCCGCCCGCCTGTCAGGAGCCGCCAGAGCCGCCCGCCTGTCAGGAGCCGCCAGAGCCGCCCGCCTGTCAGGAGCAGCCAGAGCCGCCCGCCTGTCAGGAGCCGCCAGAGCCGCCCGCCAGTCAGGAGCCGCCTGAGCCGCCCGCCAGTCAGGAGCTGCCTGAGCCGCCCGCCAGTCAGGAGCCGCCAGAGCCGCCCGCCTGTCAGGAGCCGCCAGAGCCGCCCGCCTGTCAGGAGCAGCCAGAGCCGCCCGCCTGTCAGGAGCCGCCAGAGCCGCCCGCCAGTCAGGAGCTGCCTGAGCCGCCCGCCAGTCAGGAGCTGCCTGAGCCGCCCGCCAGTCAGGAGCTGCCTGAGCCGCCGCCAGTCAGGAGCTGCCTGAGCCGCCCGCCAGTCAGGAGCTGCCTGAGCCGCCCGCCAGTCATGAGCTGCCCTCCAGTCATGAGCTGCCCTTCAGTCCGGAGCTGCCCTTCAGTCCGGAGCTGCCCTTCAGTCCGGAGCTGCCCTTCAGTCCGGAGCTGCCCTTCAGTCCAGAGCTGCCCCTCAGTCCGGAGCTGCCCCTCAGTCCGGAGCTGCCCCTCAGTCCTGAGCTGCCCCTCAGTCTGGAGCTGCCCCTCAGTCCGGAGTTGCCCCTCAGTCTGGAGCTACCACTCAGTCCGGAGCTGCCCCTCCGTCCAGTGGCGCCCTCTACAATGGTCTTCAGTCCGGGACTCGATGCAAGGGTCCTCGTTCCTGGGAGACAAATCTAAGTAAAGGAATGAAATTAAGAATATATAAATATATGGACGAGCAATGTTAGAGCGGCATAGACTAAGATACAGTAGAATATAATAGAATACAGTATATACATATGAGATGAGTAATGCAAAATATGTAAACATTATTAAAGTAGACTAGTGTTCCATTTATTAAAGTGGCCAGTGATTTCAAGTCTATGTATATAGGCAGTAGCCTCTAATGTGCTAGTGATGGCTATTTAACAGTCTGATGGCCTTGAGATAGAAGCTGTTTTTCAGTCTCTCGGTCCCAGCTTTGATGCACCTGTACTGACCTCGCCTTCTGGATGATAGCGGGGTGAACAGGCAGTGGCTTGGGTGGTTGTTGTCCTTGATGATGTTTTTGGCCTTCCTGTGACATCGGATGCTGTAGGTGTCCTAGAGGGCAGGTAGTTTGCCCCTGGTGATCTGTTGGGCAGACCGCACTACCCTCTAGAGAGCCCTGCGGTTGCAGGCGGTGCAGCTGTCATACCAGGCTGTGATACAACCCAACAGAATGCTCTCTATTGTGCATCTGTACAAGTCTGTACAAGTTTGTGCACCCTTGAAGCGCAGTGGCGCCTTCTTCACCACACTCTGTGTGGGTGGACCATTTCAGTTTTTCAGTGATGTGTACGCCGAGGAACTTGAAGCTTTCCACCTTCTCCACTGCGGTCCCGTCGATGTGGTTAGGGGGGTGCTCCCTCTGCTGTTTCCTGAAGTCTACAATCATCTCCTTTGTTTTGTTGACCTTGAGTGAGAGGTTATTTTCCTGGCACCACACTCCCAGAGCCCTCACCTCCTCCCTGTAGACTGTCCCGTCATTGTTGGTAATCAAGCCTACTACTGTTGTGTCGTCTGCAAACTTGATGATTGAGTTGGAGGCATGTGTGGCCACGCAGTCATGGGTGAACAGGAAGTACAGGAAGGGGCTGAGCACGCACCCTTGTGGGGCCCCAGTGTTGAGAATCAGCGAAGTGGAGGTGTTGTTTCCTACCTTCACCTCCTGGGGGAGACCCGTCAGGAAGTCCAGGACCCAGTTGCACAGGGCGGGGTTCAGACCCAGGGCCTTGAGCTTAATGATGAGCTTGGAGGGTACTATGGTGTTGAATGCTGAGCTATAGTCAATGAACAGCATTCTTGTATATGTATTCCTCTTGTCCTAACGGGATAGGGCAGTGTGCAGTGCGATGGTGATTGCATCGTCTGTGGATCTATTGGGGCAGTAAGCAAATTGAAGTGGGTCTAGGGTGTCAGGTAAGGTAGAGGTGATATGATCCTTGACTAGTCTCTCAAAGCACTTCATGATGACAGAAGTGAGTGCTATGGGGCAATAGTCATTAAGTTCAGTTACCTTTGCTTTCTTGGGTACAGGAACAATGGTTGCCATCTTGAAGCATGTGGGGACAGCAGACTGGGATAGGGAGAGATTGAATATGTCCGTAAACACACCAGCCAGCTGGTCTGCGCATGCTCTGAGGACGCGGCTAGGGATGTCATCTGGGCCGGAAGCCTTGCAAGGGTTAACACGCTTAAATGTGTTACCTACTTCGGCTACAGAGAACCCACAGTACTTGGTAGCGGGCCGTGTTGGTGGCACTGTAATATCCTCAAAGCGGGTGAAGAAGGTGTTTAGCTTGTCCTGAAGCAAGACGTCGGTGTCCGCGACGTGGCTAGTTTTCCTTTTGTAGTCCGTGATTGTCTGTAGACCCTGCCTCATACATCTCATTTCTAAGCCGATGAATTGTGACCCACACTTTGTCTCTTTACTGACGTTTTGCCTGTTTGATTGCTTTACAGATGGAATAACTACATTGTTTGTATTCTGCCATATTCCCAGTCACCTTGCCATGGTTAATGTGGTTCACACTTTCAGTGTTGCGCGAATCCACGGTTTCTGGTTATGGTAGGTTTTAATGTTATCACAATCACACCATTAGTAGCTAATCATGAAAGATACACCCCCACCCTTCTTCTTCCCAGAGAGATATTTATTCCTGTCTGCGCAATGAACTGAGAACCCAACTGGCTGTACGGAGTCAGACAGTATATCCCGAGAGAGCCATGTTTCCGTGAAACAGAGTATGTTACAATCCTTGATGTCTCTCTGGAAGGAAATCCTAGCCCTCAGCTCGTCAACTTTATTATCCAGAGACTGAACATTAGCAAGTAATATACTCGAAAGCGATGGGTGGTGTGCGCTCCTCCTGAGTCGGACTAGAAGTCCACTCCGAGTACCTCTTCTCTACCGGTGATGTTTTGGATCAGCCTCTGGAATCAGTTCAATTGCCCTGGGGGGTACGACCAAAGGATCCGATTCGGGAAAGTTGTAATGCTGGTAATGCTGGTGAGTTACTGCCGCTCTGATATCCAAAAGTTCTTCCCGGGTGTATGTAATAACACAAACAATTCTGTCCTAATAATGTAAGAAATGACACAGAAAAAAAACAAATACTGCAGAATCGCCTAGGGGCTAGAAGCTCGGCTGCCCTTTCTATCGGCGCCATTTCATCTAAGATGAACTCAGAGAGAGTGAGGTGGAGATCAGTCCATTGCGTTGCGTGCATTTAGAGTTCAAAGTGATCCGTAATAGCTTTTAGAGTCTATGCATCTTCTTTTCATTCCTTTCCTGGTGGTGGGGCCATGACCCCTTGTTCAGGAAGAGGGAGGGGGGCTTCTGTGTGTGTGTGTGTATATGTGTGTGTGTGTGTGTGTGTTTGTGTGTGTGGGAGAAACAGAACAGTGAAAAGTTGACGATTAGTGCTTCTGACTTGATAACTGATTTGCCCCCGTGTTCACCTTTAATCTCTGATATAACTGACCAGTGACAGGGTCACAGAGTGGTACTGCCGGATTTAACCCAAACTACTCAATGGTTTGTTTAAATGTCAGAGGAAATTGTGTCACTCAATCGCTAATGCACATGAGGAGTTTCCTCCTGTTCCAAGAAGGTTTTTGAAAGATAAGAGAGGAAGAGAAAGAATCGACGTTGACATTTTTACATTACTCGAAACATTCTGTTTAGAGCAATCTCTAGTTCAAACGTAAAATAACAGCAAAATATCACAGTCCCAATATAATTGTATAAAAAGAATAATAAAGAGTGAATAAACAATGAAATAATGGGTGGGTGATCATGACATTCAGATGCTACACTGTTGTCATGATAGCTATTGTAGTTGTGGTGGTTATGATACATAAGGAAGTTGTACTTGGTAGTATGTCAAGTGTTGGTGGCAGTTGCGTTTAAGGTCAACGTTAAGGTGTGACCTGTGAACTAGATGGAGGGGGCGGGGGAGGGGTGTATAAGGGGGCAACAGGGGAATTCTAAAGTGGCCTCACGGCTTACCCCCACACCCCCCTGCTCTTGTTCCTGAGGACCACAATTCCTCTGATGTGGAAAAGATTTTCTACTACAATAGGAAAAAAGAGCCAATTAAAAAAGTAGCCAAAGGCCTCATTATCTCATGTTTCCTCCTGAAATGTATGATCAACACTGGCCGGAGGGTTGCCGTGGCAACTCCTAATCTGTCTGACTCAACAGTTGGTCGGTCCAAACTGAGGCTGGTTGCTTGGTCACTGAAAGTGTTGAAAAAGATGGGTGGTAAATTGAAAAGCAGCCTATGCAGCAACACCAACTTGACCATTACACCACTAAACTGATCGAAACCATACACTACAAGGCAAGATTCGATTTCAACTGGCTGAAACAAATTCAAACCTAATTTATCCTTGCATTCCCTGACTACTAAAACATTTTTCTTTGTTTTATGTCTCGATAAAGAAGGGCTGGTGTTCCCGGAAGCCAGAAACGGAAACGACTAATTCAACAATATCCCCTTGCCTTTCGTGTTCTGCAGTTTCTTCCGATTGGATCGTCCTCAAAGATTAAAAGGGCATTTTGTTCTGCCTCGAATTACAGTAAGAAGTCGTTGGGATGGCAATGTTAGACTTCTGTTGACAGTGGTCAGAGCTGGCCTGGTTGGCCTCACAAGATGTTCGAGCGGAGCAACAGCTTCTTCTAGTTAGATCATGTGGTGGGCCAGAGTTTCTCCAGGATTAATAATTTTGTCAGAGACAGAGTGAACGCCAGCGTTATTCTCCAGGCGGTTGTAAATTACATGCTCAAGTATGAATTGAAAAAAAAGAGGCATAATTCAGTATTTCACAATGGAACTGAGAATATATTTTAACAGCTGCTTTAGAGGGTTCTGGGCTGGAATATTGATTGTTATGTCAGGATAATGGGG